>NC_069502.1:681391873-681554373 GCF_027579735.1 Bombina bombina | reverse complement strand
TGTCTCTTGCTTACTATGTACAGTGTCACCATGGTATATCAGTCTCTTCCTTACTATGTACAGTCTCACCATGGTATATCAGTCTCTTCCTTACTATGTACAGTCTCACCATGGTTTATCAGCCTCTTCCTTACTATGCACAGTCTCACCGTGGTATATCAGTCTCTTCCTTACTATGTACAGTCTCACCATGGTATATCAGCCTCTTCTTTACTATGTACAGTCTCACCATGGTATATCAGCCTCTTCCTTACTATGTACAGTTTCCCCATGGAATATCAGTCTCTTCCTTACTATGTACAGTCTCTCCATGAAATATCAGTCTCTTCCTTACTATGTACAGTCTCACCATGGTATATCAGTCTCTTCCTTACTATGTACAGTCTCACCATGGTTTATCAGCCTCTTCCTTACTATGTACAATTTCCCCATGGAATATCAGTCTCTTCCTTACTATGTACAGTCTCTCCATGAAATATCAGTCTCTTCCTTACTATGTACAGTCTCTCCATGAAATATCAGTCTCTTCCTTACTATGCACAGTCTCCCCATGATATATCAGTCTCTTCCTTACTATGTACAGTCTCCCCATGAAATATCAGTCTCTTCCTTACTATGTACAGTCTCCCCATGGTTTATCAGTCTCTTCCTTACTATGTACAGTCTCCCCATGGTTTATCAGTCTCTTCCTTACTATGTACAGTCTCACCATGGTTTATCAGTCTCTTCCTTACTATGTACAGTCTCCCCATGGTATATCAGTCTCTTCCTTACTATGTACAGTCTCACCATGGTATATCAGCCTCTTCCTTACTATGTACAGTCTCACCATGGTTTATCAGCCTCTTCCTTACTATGTACAGTCTCACCATGGTATATCAGCCTCTTTCTTACTATGTACAGTCTCCCCATGGTATATCAGCCTCTTCTTTACTATGTACAGTCTCACCATGGTATATCAGTCTCACCATGGTTTATCAACCTCTTCCTTACTATGAAAGTCTCACCATGAAATATCAGCCTTTTCCTTAATTTGTACAGTCTCCCCATGGTATATCAGCTTCTTCCTTACTATGTACAGTCTCCCCATGGTATATAAGCCTCTTCCTTACTATGTACAGTCTCACCATGGTTTATCAGTCTCTTCCTTACTATGTACAGTCTCAGCATGGTATATCAGCCTCTTTCTTACTATGTACAGTCTCACCATGGTATATCAGCCTCTTCTTTACTATGTACAGTCTCCCCATGGTATATCAGTCTCTTCCTTACTATGTACAGTCTCACCATGGTTTATCAGCCTCTTCCTTACTATGTACAGTCTCACCATGGTATATCAGCCTCTTCCTTACTATGTACAGTCTCCCCATGGTGTATCAGCCTCTTCCTTACTATGTACAGTCTCCCCATGGAATATCAGCCTCTTCCTTACTATGCACAGTCTCCCCATGGTTGATCAGCCTCTTCCTTACTATGTACAGTCTCACCATGGTATATCAGCCTCTTCCTTACTATGTACAGTCTCCCCATGGTATATCAGCCTCTTCCTTACTATGAAAAGTCTCACCATGAAATATCAGCCACTTGCTTACTATGTACAGTCTCCCCATGGTATATCAGCGTCTTCCTTACTATGTACAGTCTCCCCATGGTATATCAGCCTCTTCCTTACTATGTACAGTCTCCCCATGGAATATCAACCTCTTCCTTACTATGTACAGTCTCCCCATGGTTTATCAGCCTCTTCCTTACTATGTACAGTCTCACCATGGAATAACAGCCTCTTCCTTACTATGTACAGTCTCCCCATGGTTTATCAGCCTCTTCCTTACTATGTACAGTCTCCCCATGGAATATCAGCCTCTTCCTTACTATGCACAGTCTGCCCATGGTTTATCAGCCTCTTCCTTACTATGTACAGTCTCACCATGGTATATCAGCCTCTTCCTTACTATGTACAGTCTCTGCATGGTATATCAGCCTCTTCCTTACTATGAAAAGTCTCACCATGAAATATCAGCCACTTGCTTACTATGTACAGTCTCCCCATGGTATATCAGCCTCTTCCTTACTATGTACAGTCTCCCCATGGTATATCAGCCTCTTCCTTACTATGTACAGTCTCACCATGGTATATCAGCCTCTTCCTTACTATCTACAGTCTCACCATGGTTTATCAGTCTCTTCCTTACTATGTACAGTCTCAGCATGGTATATCAGCCTCTTTCTTACTATGTACAGTCTCACCATGGTATATCAGCCTCTTCTTTACTATGTACAGTCTCCCCATGGTATATCAGTCTCTTCCTTACTATGTACAGTCTCACCATGGTTTATCAGCCTCTTCCTTACTATGTACAGTCTCACCATGGTATATCAGCCTCTTCCTTACTATGTACAGTCTCCCCATGGTGTATCAGCCTCTTCCTTACTATGTACAGTCTCCCCATGGAATATCAGCCTCTTCCTTACTATGCACAGTCTCCCCATGGTTGATCAGCCTCTTCCTTACTATGTACAGTCTCACCATGGTATATCAGCCTCTTCCTTACTATGTACAGTCTCCCCATGGTATATCAGCCTCTTCCTTACTATGAAAAGTCTCACCATGAAATATCAGCCACTTGCTTACTATGTACAGTCTCCCCATGGTATATCAGCCTCTTCCTTACTATGTACAGTCTCCCCATGGTATATCAGCCTCTTCCTTACTATGTACAGTCTCCCCATGGAATATCAACCTCTTCCTTACTATGTACAGTCTCCCCATGGTTTATCAGCCTCTTCCTTACTATGTACAGTCTCACCATGGAATAACAGCCTCTTCCTTACTATGTACAGTCTCCCCATGGTTTATCAGCCTCTTCCTTACTATGTACAGTCTCCCCATGGAATATCAGCCTCTTCCTTACTATGCACAGTCTGCCCATGGTTTATCAGCCTCTTCCTTACTATGTACAGTCTCACCATGGTATATCAGCCTCTTCCTTACTATGTACAGTCTCTGCATGGTATATCAGCCTCTTCCTTACTATGAAAAGTCTCACCATGAAATATCAGCCACTTGCTTACTATGTACAGTCTCCCCATGGTATATCAGCCTCTTCCTTACTATGTACAGTCTCCCCATGGTATATCAGCCTCTTCCTTACTATGTACAGTCTCACCATGGTATATCAGCCTCTTCCTTACTATCTACAGTCTCACCATGGTATATCAGCCTCTTCCTTACTATGTACAGTCTCACCATGGTATATCAGCCTCTTCCTTACTATCTACAGTCTCACCATGGTATATCAGCCTCTTCCTTACTATGTACAGTCTCACCATGGTATATCAGCCTCTTCCTTAATTTGTACAGTCTCACCATGGTATATCAGCCTCTTCCTTAGTTTGTACAGTCTCACCATGGTATATCAGCCTCTTCCTTACTATGCACAGTCTCACCATGGTTTATCAGCCTCTTCCTTACTATGCACAGCCACAGTCTCACTATGGTATATCAGCCTCTTTCTTACTATGCACAGCCACAGTCTCACTATGGTATATCAGCCTCTTTCTTACTATGTACGGTCTCACAATGGTATATCAGCCTCTTTCTTACTATGCACAGTCTCACCATGGTCTATCAGCCTCTTTCTTACTATGCACAGTCTCACAATGGTATATCAGCCTCTTTCTTACTATGCACGGTCTCACCATGGTTTATCAGTCAAGGAAAAAAAGCTACTAGTAAGGAAAGATGCCACTCTCGAACAATACATAAAACTGATATTTTTTTATTTTTTGTAATGTTAAAGGGATATGAAACCCACATTTTTCTTTCATGGTTCAGATAGAGCATGCCATTTTAAACAACTTTCTAATGTTTTTATATTATCAAATGTTCTTTGTTATTTTGGTATCTTTTGTTGAAGAGCAGGAACGTATACTTAGGAGCTGGACCATTTCAACTGAAGCACTATATGGCAGCTTTTTTGAAGGAATGTTATTCATTTGCAAGAACTCTAGATGGCAGCACTATTTCCTGCCATGTAGTATTCCAGATGCCTACCTAGGTATCTCTTCAACACAGAATATAATGGGAATGCAGCAAATTTGATAAAAGATGTAAACGGAAAGTTTTTTTAAATGCTATGCTCTGTATGAATCACACATTTTTGGGGGTTTCACATCCCTTTAAGAGCTGTCATTTAACACTATGAAACAGCGTGGCAAAGTATTTGAGGTAAATTAGACTGTGGGCCAGTACAATTGCGCTATAGAATGACTAATCGAATAGTACAAATCTCTTTCCAGTAGATCACCCAGCAACAAGTTTACATTTAACATATATAATACCTAACGTGTTTGTTACACATTAAAAACATGTTATTTAAATAGTTTAATAATCTTACAAAAGCTAGATTTCTTACAGTTTATCCAGTTTCTGCAGACATAATTACTATATTTTATATAATCAGGATATACCATAATAAAATCTGTTATTTTAAATCAACAAATACATATAGGTCACCATCCACAATGAAGTTGCACTTTCTATAAGAAATGGTTGCTGGCCATATTATTTCTTTCTAATGACACGGTGAGTCCATGGATCATCATAATTACTGTTGGGAATATCACTCCTGGCCAGCAGGAGGAAGCAAAGAACACCACAGCAAAGCTGTTAAATATCACTTCCCTACCCACAAACCCCAGTCATTCTCTTTGCCTGTGTTGCAAGGAGGTGGTAAAGTTCAGGTGTCTGAAAGAAGTTTCTTCTATCAAGAGTTTATTATTTTAAAGCTGGGCAGGTTTGCTCTGTCTTCCTGGGGGTTTATCCGTAGTCCACGTCAGTTTCTTCAGTAGAGCAGTGGTGGTTTTTAAGCATCTGGGAACTTGTGTGGTATAATGCTCACTGCGCCTCCCAATCTGTTGTTGCTGCCCTTTTTTGGAAGCCTGTATAGGTTTATTCAGTCTTCCTTTTTTCCACAGGTCCATGAGAGGGTGGAGGTCTCTCAAACCGGGTGTCCTGCCCTGCTGCCGGGCAGATGTAAATTCTGGTAAGTGCCTTACTTTAATTTCTGGGGACTCAGGAATTTAGGCACTTAAACAATTATGTGGGACATGTTAAGGATGCTATTTTGGGTTAATAGGATGGATGGCAGTGGATGCAGGCACTGGGGACTTAGGAGATTGTGGCTCCATTTTTTATTTCTCTTGTGTGTTAAAGCAGCGTGTGTTTTTATGTAACGCGGCAGCTTACTGGTTTTATGTGTTGTCTGATTCTATTCAGACTGATACTCCTCTTGAAGAGATTCAGGATAGCATCAGGGCTTTGAAGTTGGCCAATTCCTTTATCATGGATGCTTACAGGTCATCAAGTTGGGAGCAAAGATTTCTGGCTTTGCTGTTCTGGCATGCAGAGCCTTGTGGTTGAAGTCGTGGTCTGCAGAGCGTAAGAGTAATTTTCGTTCCTTTAGAAACTTTTCAGGTAAGCCTTCCCCCTCCTCATCTAAGCAGGTACAGTCCGAGTCCTCCTGGAAGTCCAATCAGTCTTGGAACAAGGGGAAGCAATCTAAGAAGCCTGTTACTGACTCAAAGTCAGCATGAAGGGCCTGCCCCTGATCCGGGAGCGGATCTTGTAGGGGGCAGACTTTCCTTTTTCGCTCAAGCCTGGGTTCGGGATGTTCCGGATCCCTGGGCAGTGGACATTGTTTCCCAGGGATACAAATTAGAGTTCAAAACCATTGCACCCAGGGGCAGGTTCCTTCTCTCAAGATTATCTGTAGACCAGATAAAGAGACAGGCATTCTTACGTTGTGTCCAGGATCTTTCTGACCTGGGAGTGATAGTTCCTGTTCCAGTACAGGAGCAGGGTCTGGGATTTTATTCCGATCTGTTCATAGTTCCCAAAAAGGAGGGAACTTTCAGACCTATTTTAGATCTCAAGTGCGTGAACAAGTTCCTCAGAGTTCCGTCTTTCAAGTTGGACACTTTTCGTTCCAATATTCCTTTGGTTCAGGAGGGTCAGTTTATGACCACAGTGGATTTACAGGATGGGTATCTGCATATTTCCATCCACAGGGACCATCACAGGTTTTTGAGGTTTGCCTTCCTAGACAGACACTTTCAGTTTGTGGCTCTTCCATTTGGTCTTGCAACAGCTCACAGAATTTTCTCAAAAGTCCTGGGAGCGTTGTTGGTGGTGCTCCGGTTGCGGGGTATTGCAGTGGTGCCTTATATGGATGACATTCTGGTTCAGACGCCATCTTTTCAACTAGCAAACTCCAGCACAGAGTTGTTGTTGTCTTTTCTGCGGTCCCACTGATAGAAGGTGGATTGAGAAAAAAGTTCCTTGATTCCAGCTACAAGGGTGGTGTTCTTGGGAACCATAATAGATTCTCTAGCAATGAAGATTTTTCTAACAAGCCAGATCAACAAAGATCTTTAACTCTTGTCTTGCCCTTCAGGCTTCTCCTCGGCCGTTAGTGGCTCAGTGTATGGAGGTTATTGGTCTGATGGTGTCAGCTAAGGACATCATTCCGTTTGCTCGGTTCCATTTCAGGCTGCTGCAGTTATGTATGCTCAGGCAATGGAACAGGGATTATGCGGATCTGTCTCCGCGAATTGTTCTGGATCAGGCGACAAGAGATTCTCTTCTGTGGTGGTTGCCTCAAGATCTTCTTTCCCAGGAAACCTGCTTTCGTAGACCTACCTGGGTGATTGTGACCACGGATGCCAGTCTGCTGGGATGGGGGGCTGTCTGTGGCTCATTAAAGGCTCAGGGTTTATGGACTTTGGAGGAGTCGGCTCTTCCCATAAATATTCCAGAGCTGAGGGCAATCTTCAATGCTCTTCTGGCCTGGCCTCAGTTAGCTTTAGCCCAGTTTATCAGGTTTCAGTCAGACAACATAATGTCAGTGGCTTACATCAGTCATCAGGGAGTTCCTTGGCCATGACAGAGGTAGCCAAGATTATTCCGTGGGCAGAGACTCACAACTGCTGTCTGTCTGCGATCCACATTCCAGGGGTGGACAATTGGCAAGAGGATTTTCTGAGCAGACAGACTTTTCATCTGGGGAAGTGGGAACTTCATCCGGATGTATTTTCCAGCTTGTTTCTCAAATGGGGACAGCCGGAGTTGGATCTCATGGCGTCTCGTCAGAATGCCAAGCTTCTGAGGTACGGGCCGAGGTCAAGGGATTCTCAGGCTGTACTGATAGATGCTCTGGCGGTTCCTTGGAATTTCAGTCTGGCAAACGTGTTTCCTCCGTTTGCTCTCCTTCCTCGGGTCATTGCTCGGATCAGACATGAGAGGGCGTCAGTGATTCTCATCGCACCGGCTTGGCCTCGCAGAATTTGGTATGCAGATCTGGTGGAGATGTCATCTATTCCACCTTGGAGACATCCGCTGAGGAAGGACCTTCTACTTCAGGGCCCCTTCCTTCATCCAAATCTCGTTTCTCTGAAGCTTGGAGATTGAACGCTTGATATTATCTAAGTGTGGGTTTTCTGAGTCGGTAATTGAGTCTTTGATTCAGGCTCGTAAGCCTGTAACTAGGAAAATGTACTATAAGATATGGCGTAATTATCTGTATTGTTGTGAATCCAGAGGGTTCTCTTGGAGTAGATTTAGGTTTCCTAGGATTTTGTCTTTTCTCCAGAAGGGTCTGGAGAAGGGTTTATCTGCAAGCACCTTGAAGGGTCAAATTTCTGCTTTATCTATTTTGTTACACAAGCGTCTGGTGGATGTGCCAGATGTTCAATCTTTTTGTCAGGCCCTGGTTAGAATCCGGCCTATGTTTAAGTTTGTTACTCCTCCTTGGAGTCTTAATTTGGTTCTTAGAGTTCTTCAACAGTTTCTGTTTGAGCCTATGCATTCTTTGGATATTAAGATGTTATCCTGGAAGGTTTTGGTTTTGGTTGCTATTTCTTCGACTCAAATTGTTTCAGAGCTTTCAGTGTTGCAGTGTGAATCTCCTTACCTTATTTTTCATTCTGATAAGGTATTCCTGCCTTAGGTTTCCTTCCCAAAGTTGTTTTAGATAGGAATATTTATCAAGAGATTGTTGTTCCTTCTTTGTGTCCTAATCCTTCTTCTCATAAGGAGCGATTGTTGCACAACCTGGATGTGGTTCGTGCGTTGAAATATTATTTGCAAGCGACTAATGATTTTCGCCAATCTTCTTCTTTGTTTGTTGTTTTTTTTGGGAAGCGCAAGGGTCAGAAAGCTAGGCTACTTCTCTTTCCTTTTGGCTGAGGAGTGTTATTCGCTTGGTATATGAGAATGCTAGACAGCGGCCTCCTGAGAAAATCACGGCTCATTCCACAAGGGCTGTTTCTTCTTCTTGGGCCTTCAAAAATGAAGCTTCTGTGGAACAGATTTGCAAAGCTGCCACTTGGTCATCTTTACAGACTTTTTCTAAATTTTACAAGTTTGATACTTTGTGGGTGAAAGGTTCTTCAAGCAGTGGTGCCTTCTGTTTAGGCTAACTGTCTTGTCCCTCCCTTATCATCTGTGTCCTCTGGCTTGAGTCATCAATGACTAATCCACGTCATCAATGACTAATCCAGCTTCCTCCAATCACGGCTTTCCCCCCAGGGGAGTCATTGCCTGAGGCCATGCCGTGATTGGAGGAAGCTGGATTAGTCATTGATGACGTGTGAAGAGAGGATCTCCGGGTGGGGGAAGCTGCTCTGGCTGTCAAAAAAACAAAGGTAAGTTTTTAATCAAAATGGCTGCTTTCTAAACTTTGATGAATGAAAGTGCCCCTGTTTTTAATAGTATTTTTAAAAAACGGGCTTTCATTCATCAAAGTTTACCTTCACTTTAAGTTTATTCTACTGATGAAGATTTATTTGGCTCAAAGGATCCTGTATCAGACAGTTTGTTAAAAATTCTCCTTATTTTTCATTTGAACATTTTTTGTTCTTTGTTAAGGAAATGATGTTATTTTTAGCTTTTAGGAGTCTAGTCTTCCTATTAACTATGAGCCAGATTACAAGTTTGGCATTATGAGTGAAAAAGCATCGTTATGGCCCATAACGATGCTTTTTCCCTGATAGTCTTGTCAGAATATCTGTACCGCACACCTTTTTGGCCGTCACGCAACGTCAGTACCGCACTTTAAAAAAAGTTATTTTTCAATGGGACTTTCATAGCGCCGGTATTACGAGTTTTGCGGAGAGGCCAAAAAGTGAGCGGTACAGCCTAAAATAACAAGATCTGTAACGCCATCTAAAGTCAGTAGTTATGAGTTTCACGTTACAAAGCTGTAGCAAAAAACTCATAACTAAAGTGCTACAAAGTACACTAACACCCATAAACTACCTTTTAACCCCTAAACTGAGGCCCTCCCGCATCGTAAAAAGAATAAAATAAAATTATTAACCCCTAATCTGCCGCTTCGGACATCGCCGCCATTTTAAAAAAATGTATTAACTCCTATTCCGCTGCTCCCCGACATCGTCGCCACTATAATAAAATTAACCCCTAAACCGCCGCCCTCCCACATCAAAAACACTATTTAAATATAATTAACCCCTAATCTGCCGTCCGCTCACTCCACCGCTATAATAAACCTATTAACCCCTAAACCTCTCTAACTTAAATATAATTTTAAAAAATCTAAATAAAACCTACTATTATTACCTAAATAATTCCTATTTAAAACTAAATACATACCTGTAAAATAAACCCTAAGCTAGCTACAATATAACTAATAGTTACATTGTAGTTAGCTTAGATGTTATTTTTATTTCACAGGTAAGTTTGTATTTATTTTAACTAGGTAGACTAGTTAGTAAATAGTTATTAACTATTTACAAGCTACCTAGTTAAAATAAATACAAATTTACCTGTAAAATAAAACCTAACCTGACTTACACTAACACCTAACATTACAAAAAATTAAATTAACAAAATACAATTATCTAAATTACAAAAAAAATAAACACTAAATTACACAAAATAAAAAAAGAAATGATCAAAAATAAAAACAAATTACTCCTAATCTAATAGCCATATCAAAATAAAAAATAAAAAAAAATAAAAAAAAACCTAGCCTACACTAAACTGCGAATGGCCCCCAACAGTAAAACCCACCACCCACACAACCAAACCCCCCAAATAAAACCCTATCTAAATAAACCTAAGCTCCCCATTGCCCTGAAAAGGGCATTTGGATGGGCATTGCCCTTAAAAGGGCATTTAGCTCTTTTACATTGCCCAAAACCCTAGGCTAAAAATAAAACCCACCAAATAAACCCTTAAAAAAAACCTAACACTAACCCCCGACGATCCACTTACAGTTTTTGAAGACCGGACATCCATCCTTATCCAGGTGGCAGAAGTCCTCATCGAAGCCAGCAGAAGTCCTTATCCAAGCGAGCAGAAGTTGTCCTCCTCAAAGCCGGCAGAAGTCTTCATCCATGCGGGCAGAAGGCTTCATCCAGACGGCATCTTCTATCTTCATCCATCCGGAGCGGGTCCATCTTCAAGATATCCGGCGTGGAGCATCCTCTTCTTAAGATGGTTGCTGAAGAATGAAGTTTCCCTTTAAATGACGTCATCCAAGATGGCGTCCCTTACATTCCAATTGGCTGATAGAATTCTATCAGCCATTAGGAATTAAGGGGGGGGGGATCCTATTGGCTCAATAAGATTGAGCTTTTATCCTATTGGCTGATCCAATCAGCCAATAGAATGCGAGCTCAATCCTATTGGCTAATTGAATTTTTTACAGGAGTAATTATACCAGTTCTTTTAGCAGGAACAGGGTTTGGGTTTCTATTTAATTCTATTCTTTGTCCAAAAGAAGAAAGGTTTATTCAGTCCAATCTTGGATCTGAAGACTTTTATATTGTTTTGTTAGGGTCTCAACTTTTAAGTTGGCGATTATAAGGACTATTATGCCTTTTTGTTCAGCAAAGCCATTTCATTTCATTTAGACCACTTGTGGATTCTGAGATTTTCCTTTTTAGATAAGCTTTACCAATTTGTTGCTTTTCCATTTGGTCTAGCGACAGTTTATGAATCTTTTCAAAGGTTCTTGGTGCCCTTCTTTCTGTTTTCAGACAGTAGGGTATTGTGGTGCTTCCTTATGTGAATGGTATCTTGGTATTAGCTTAAACTTTTCTCTTATTAAGGTCGGACAGATAGCTCAGCATGCTAATGCACTGGCTGAGCTCTGTAGCAACCTAAGAGTTGAAGGTTTGATTCCCGGAGAGGTCCACTCATCCTTCCAGGTCGATTAAATGAGCAGCGTCTTCTGAACCTTATTGGTGATTAGACGCGCTTTACAAGTGCCCAATACATACATATGAAAGAGCAGTATTCAAATATATGGACTTTTCTTTTTTTGGAATCCCTCGTGAATCAAGTTTTGTTTCTTCAAGACATGGTTAGAGGATTTAATTTACCTAAGAGTTTCGGGATTCCTCAGACAAGGGTCACTTCTTTTTGGGTTTCTAGATGGATTCTGTTTTCATGTCTTTGTTTTTATCGGACAAAAGTCAATTGTAATTGGCGTTAGCCTGTCTAAATTACAGTCTAGAACATTTCTTTCAGTGGCTATGTGCATAGAAGTTTTAGGTCTCATAACTGCAGCATTGGGCGGGATTACCTTTGCTCGTTTTTCATCTGAGATCTCTTTTTGCTTTGCATACTGAATCAATGATACAGGGGTTGTTTTCAGATATCACAGTTGATATTCCTAAATCCTAAACACTCAACTCTCTCTGATTTGGTAATTAGATTATCATCATTTTATTCAGGTGGCCTCCTTTTGTTAGTCCTTCCTGGACTGTATTCTTAATGGATGCAAGTCTTACAGGTTGGGGAGCTGTCTGAGGGTCTCTGACAGCACAAGGGGTTTGGAAACTTCAAGAGGCAAGGTTTCCAATCGATATTTTAGAACTCTTTGCTATTTTTCAGAGTTCTTTCAGGCTTGGCCTCTTTTAGGAGAGAACTTTTTCATTTTTTGCTTTCAGACAGACAATATCAAGATTGTGGCATATGTCAATCAACAAATAGGGAATCGTATTTCCTTAAGCAATTAAGAAGTATCTTGAATACGTTCTTAGATGGAATTCATCTCCTGTCTTTTTTCTACAATTTTTTTCTCTCAGGTTTAGACATTTGGGAGGTGGATTATCTCAGCCGTCAGTCTTTACATCCGGGAGAGTGGTATCTCTATACAGATGCGTTTTCTCAATTTCCCGGGTACCTTTTCAGGTCAAGGGATCCTCAGGCAGAAATGGTAGATGCATTAGCAGTGTCTTGGTTTTACAACATGACAATCTTTTCACCTCTGTTTTTTTTCTTC
Organism: Bombina bombina; assembly: GCF_027579735.1. Taxonomy (NCBI): domain Eukaryota; kingdom Metazoa; phylum Chordata; class Amphibia; order Anura; family Bombinatoridae; genus Bombina; species Bombina bombina. The sequence continues at coordinate 681,542,062 of NC_069502.1, read as the reverse complement.
CAAGGGTGATTTCCAAGATCATATTGGAACAGTGTCATTTGTTTCTGATGGCATCAGCATGGCCTCACAGGTTTGGTATGTGGATCTTGTTCAGATGTCCAAGTTGCCATCCTTGGCCACTTTCTCTTTGACCAGCCCTCTTGTTTTAGGAGCTATTTTCCATCTGGATCTCAAATTACCAATTTGATGGTTTGGAAATTGATTAGTGTTTAGTTATAGAGGTTTTATCTGACTTATCACTATGTTGCAGACTTAGAAGTCTTTTTCAAAGAATGTGTATTATCGGGTTTGGAAAACCTATATTTTATGGTGTTCTTCTCATAAATTCTTTTGGCATTCTTTTAGAATTCCTAGGATTTTACAGTTTTTTCAGAATGGTTTGGATACGTTTGAAGGGACAAATCTATGTTCTTTCTGTTTTATTTCCTAGAAAGATTGTTTAAACTTCCTGATATTCACTGTTTTGTTCAGGCTCTGGTTGGTATCAAACCTGTTCATTTATTAATTTCTCCTTTTTGGAATCTTATTTTCTTGGAAGATTATCTACTTTCTTGGAAAGTGTTGTTTCTTTTGACTATCTCTTCTGCTACAAGAGTTTCTGATTTATCAGTTCTACTAAGTTCAGTCGACATTTCTTGTGCTTTTTCAGAATGAAGCTTCGGTTGATCAAATTTGCAAATCAGTAATATGGTCTTCTTTGCATACTTTTCTTGTTTTTACCATTTTGATGTCTTTGGTAAAAAAAAGTTCTTCAGGCAGCTGTCACAGTTTGATTCTACTGCTTTTAATTTAAGTTTTTTTAAGAAAAACTTAATTATTGTGTGGATTTAATTTCTCAGTGGAAATAACTGTTAATATAACCCTCCCTCTGTAGTGACTCTTGCGTGGAGTTCCACATCTTAGGTATTGCTATCCCATACATCACTAGCTCATGGACTCTTGCCAATTACATGAAAGAAAACATAATTTATGTAAGAACTTACCTGATAAATTAATTTCTTTCATATTGGCAAGAGTCCATGAGGCCCACGCTTTTTATGATGGTTATGTTTGTTTGTTTTATAAAAGCACAATTATATTTCCAGTTCCTCTTTTTGTATGCTTTTTTACTCCTTTTTGTTATCACCTCACTACTTGGCTATTCATTAAACTGAATTGTGGGTGTGGTGAGGGGTGTATTTATAGGCATTTGAGGTTTGGGAAACTTTGCCCCCTCCTGGTAGGAATGTATATCCCATACGTCACTAGCTCATGGACTCTTGCGAATATGAAAGAAATGAATTTATCAGGTAAGTTTTTACATAAATTATGTTTTTTTCTTCGTTTTTTTGCTATCTTTATTTGAAAAAGAAGGCATCTAAGCTAAGGAGACAGACAATTTTTGGTTCAACCCCCTGGACAGCATTTATCCACCAATCAGCAAAAACAACCCAGGTTGTTCACCAAAAATAGTCCGGCTTCTAAACTTACATTCTTGCTTTTCAAATAAAGATACCAAGAGAATGAATAAAATGTGATAATAGGAGTAAATTAAAATTGCATGCTCTATCTGAATCACAAAAGAAAAAAATTGGGTTCAGTGTCCCTTTAAAACAATGCTAGGGAGCAAGACAGGGCTAACAGCTAGGATGTAGCCTGAAAAAACATAGAGAGGCAGTGAGATATTGCAGCAGCAACTGAATTAAATATATTCGTCTGGTTGAAATGAAAGTCTCTCTTCAGTTCTGAGCTTGTGGGGCCGATTTAACAATCTGCAAATGCAGCCGTTAGGCTCGCCAGAAACATAAGTTAAGAAGCATTGGTCTTAAGACCGCTACTCCTTAACTTATCCGTCACCTCTGAGGCGGTGGACAGCAATCATCCCGATCAGATACTATCGGGATGATTGACATCCCCTGCGAGCAGCCGATTGGCCGTGAATCTGCAGGGGGCTGCATTTCACTAGAAATGCTTGTGCAATGATAAATGCCAACAGCGTATGCTGCCAGCATTTAGCGATGTTGGGCAGACATGATCCGCACGCATCTTAATAAATCGGCCCCATAGTCTCTTCACCTGCCCCATTCCCAATGCTTTCTTAACATTGCAAAATAAGTTAAAGTGAATGTAAATTTTGATGCTTAAGTGCCCGGTTTTTAAAAATTCGATTAAAAACAGGGGCACTTTAATTCATCAAAATTTACATTTCACTCCTGTTGTGAAAAAAAACTTACCTTTTAATCCTGACAGCAGCTCCAGCTTCCTCCGGTCTTCACAAACCTTTTCTGATGTCAGAAATGATGAATAGGTAATCCTCCAATCACGGCTTCCCCCAGGGGGAATCAGTGTCTGATTCAACGCCGTGATTGGAGGAAGCCTGATTCCTCATTTTAGACCCAGGAAGAGGCTTTGTCACATATTGCTTTCACAGTTTAAATTGTGATATTAAATTGTCAGGAGTTATGACAGAATAAATGCTGGATAATTGGGGGGGGGGGGGGTACAGGTTAAAAAAGTTGAAATCTTTCACATCCAAGTTTAAATTAAGCTTTTCTTTAAAATGTGTAATGTAGAAGTATCTAGCGACCTTGGCCTTGCCATCATTTGGAAAAGATAAAAACAGGAGAAATACTGATCACAAATACCAAGTAGCTATAGCTCCGCCCCTACAAAAACACAATGTAAATTCAGCACATTACGAACACAACATTAACTATAACATGATCCTAGTTCCTGGGATAATAAGGACAATTTGCAAATAGATTTATAACCAAAAGCTATATGATCTATTGTCTGTAATTTTAGGGAATATTTAATTTCATAGTTTATAATTGTTTGTCAAATAACCATGAGGTAAAAACTGTTTCTTTGCAACTATGTGGGGTTTTTTTAATAAATTTTTATGAAGGAGTGGTTCATTTTCCATAATGTTTTCCCTCTACTGGAACAATGAAGTTGTATTACTTGTCAAACAAGTATATTTTATTAAATGTATAGAAATGTTTCATCATCTGATATATTTACTGTTTTTCCTAAAAACAAAACTTGCAACCTCAAGGGCCAAATATTATGCAACTGTTTATAATTATTGCCTGTAGTGCTTTTGTGTACTTGATCCCAGTTAAGATTAAATTGTTTGTTTAGCCTCATGTTTTATAGTCTTTATTGCTAGAATTTAAAGGTGCCTTACCTTAAATGCTGCTGAGCACAACAAACATTCTTTACAAAGAATAGTTCAAACAAAAGCAAGATACACAAAAGAGAACAAAAATATAAATAATATGTACCCTGTGCCTCTGTGTATACGCAAACAGCTAGTGTACTGAGACACTGCACTTGATGTTATTATATAAGCAATGGACATTATATATCCATCTAGCAATCTTACAATCAAAAGGCCATGTTATATATCAACAATCAAGTACTGTATTGCAAAAGAACTGTATACAAAAATAAATGTTTGAAAATGTATTTAAGACATTCATTTTTGCTTTAAAAATGTAGTTTGTTTTGCCAACTAGTAACATACCTCTTGGGTATGTTTATGGTATTTCCTTTGCTGTGTCTAATTAAGGACAGATATAAATTAGCCCGGGCAAGTAATTGCTGGGTAGTATGTTGCAGGGACAAGGTTCTGAATCTTGCAGGATTCACTGACAGTGTAAAGAAAATATATTTTTCAGAATTAAATTACAGGAAAAGTGGGCAAAGTCTTTTTTCTTTTTTTTTTTTTACTGAGTAATTAAACATTTCATGTGGCCACTTTAACAAGCCTTTTCTATAATTTTTTCTTAAATTTGTTTGTTGTATTAATTGCCACAAGTACTTCTATCCACCACACAGGGGCCGATTTATCAAGGGCCTGATGCCCCTGTTTCCGCGCGAGCCTTCAGGCTCGCCGGAAACAGTAGTTATGAAGCAGTGGTCTTAATGCGGCCATTAATCCGCCCGATCATATACGATCGGGTTGATTGACACCCCTGCTAGCCGCTGATTAGCCGCGCATCTACAGGGTGCGACATTGCACAAGCAGTTCACAAGAACTGCTTGAGCAATGTTAAATGCTGCCAGTCTATGCTGTCGGCATTCAGCGATGTCTGTCGGACATGATCCACAGAGCGGATCATGTCGGACCGACATTTAATAAATCGGCCCCACAGTCTGTGAAATATTTTCCCATGTTACATTTAGCTTTTGCACTTTTTACCATAAATGTTGTCAACTAAAGGAATGTTAACAACGTTGATATTACATACATAATATTGGAGAAAGATTTCTCACATGAGGGACTACACTGGAAGGATTCCTTGCAGGGGGTAATGTTAAAATGTTAGATTTCATTGCATTTAATAAATGCAGACTTGGTTGCTTGTGCTAAAATTGGAAAATAAGCACAATGAAAAGAAGGGATCCAGCAATATAGGAGAATCCAGTAAATCTTGAGACTTTATTGAAGTAAAAAATAGTAAGGACTTTGCAGAGCACAACACAATCAGGGGCTTAATGGGACATAAACCCCACATTTTTTTCTTTCATGATTGAGATAGAGAATACAATTTTAAACACCATTCCAATTTACTTCTATTATTTGCTTCATTCTTTATATATTCTTTGTTGAAGAAACAGAAATGCACATGGGTGAGCCAATCACACGAGGCATCTATGTGCAGCCACCAATCAGCAGCTACTGAGCCTATTTAGATATGCTTTTAAACAAATTATATCAAGACAATAAAGCAAATTAGATAATAGAAGTAAATAGGAAAGTTTTTTTTTTTTAAATTGCAAGCTCTTTCTAAATCATGATAGAAAAAAAAATGGGGTTTCATGTTCCTTTAAAGGGATATGAAACCCCAAAAACGTATTGTAAAAAGTTTCCAATTTTCTTCTATTATCAAATTTTCTTTGTTCCCATGGTGATCTGTGTTGAAGAGATACCTAGGTAGTCATTATGAGCACTACATGACAGGAATTAGTGCTGCCATCTAGTGTTCTTGCAAATGGATAACATTTTTGCCAAAACTGCTGCCATATATTGCTCCAGGCAAGTGCACACTTCTGAGCTTACATTACTGCTTTTCAACAATAGATGCAATGAGAACAAAGAAAATTTGATCATAGAAGTACATTAAAAAGTTGTTTAAAGTTACATGCTCTATCTGAATCATGAAAGAAAAAAAGTGGGTTTCATGTCCTGTTAACCAGAGTAGTGCCGTAGTCCTAAGTATTTCATGCCAAATAGGCACTTTATCAGGGATAAGGTAACCTTTTCCCCTTTAGTTTAAATACTCTTAAATTAAAAGGATGTTAAAGAGTAAATACATGCTACGCACAGTGAAGCAAAAATTAGCCTTAGTATAATATGTATTTTTTACAATTATGTTATTTGTTTAAATGTTTAAAAAAAGTGTTTCATTCCTATAACGTAATAAGTGCCGTAATGTTTGAACTAGTTTTCTATTTTTCTCTGCGCAAACAAGCCTGTGTAGAAACACTTTTGGATAATCCTGTTTTCCACAAAACCTTGTTTGGACAGTCTCTTTTATTGCCTATTTTAGATTTGTTCCTAATTGTCCTCAGTAGGATAGCTAGATAACGGGAAACATAAGGTAAAATATTCCTTTATAGAAGCTCAGTGGAATTTAGAAAAACAACAATTTAAATTAAGTTAAATTACATGGAAAGGAACATTTTTAAAGTTGTTGTTTTTTTTTTAACTAAATATAATTAAACCTTTTATATTACCATCTCATACTGTTTAATATCTCTTTAACTCTATATTTGCATCCTCAAACATAACATTAACACTTTGTCTGCCAAAGCAAACATACTCGCAATAAGCAACCAAAAATACATAAAGGAAAAGTATAACATTTCAAAATAGTTTAAGTATACAAGTTAGTACAAGAACTTGATAGTATTAAAATGTATAGTAAAATGTATAATAAATGTAATTCAAACAAGATATATATACAGAAGTGCTTAGGAGCACATCTAATTACATGCATACCTACAAAACAGAATCATGAGATCAAGAAAACAAAAAAGAAACACCTGAGGCGTAAAGGCTGTGACACACTGCAAGCAGAGCGGAGTGCAGCGTGTAGATGCGGCTGTGTGCGCTCAGTGTGTCCTGCCTATTCATCTCTGAGCACTCTGCTGCATCAGGTCGCGTAGCTGAGCGCTCAGAGATTAAATAATTGAACTTCAGAAGTGATGCGGTGCGAAGCAGCTGCTTCGCCTCGCGCTGCATCGCTTGCAGTGTGTCACAGCCTTTAAGGTGGTAACTGGATAAAATCAAAACCAGTATAAAAATTAATGAGATGGGCAAAAAAAATGTAATGTGGACTATGTGAAATATTAAAGGGACCGTCTACTCTAGAATTTCTATTTTTTTTAAAGATAGACAATCCCTTTATTAACCATTCCTCAGTTTTGTATAACCAGCACTGTTATATTAATATACCTTTTACCTCTGTGATTACCTTGTATGTAAGCCCCTGCAGACTCTCCCTTTATCTCAGTTCTTTTGACAGACTTGCATTTTAGCCAAACAGTTCTGACTCATAAATAAATCCACAGGAGTGAGCACAATATTATATATATGGCACACAGGAACTAGCGCCGTCTAACAGTGCAAAGCTATCAAAATGCACTGAGATAAGAGGCAGCCTTCAAGGGCTTAGAAATTAGCATATGAGCCTACCTAGGTTTAGCTTTTAACAACGAATACTAAGAGAACAAAGCAAATTTGAAAGATGTTTAAAATGGCATGCCCTATCTGAATCCTAAAAGTTTAATTTTGACTATACTGTCCTTTTAAGTAACACAAATAACCTCATAATTGTACAGGAACACTAGAAAGATATGTAAGGAGATGAATGCTGAGTGACAGAAAAGTTCCCTTTGTCCATACAGTGAGACCAAAGGGGTACATAAGAGTTAAGCTTATAATGAATATTCATTAACATGATAGGGTGTAAGGGCTGGGAGGCGGACCCCCCTGAAATGTAGAGAAAAGGATCACAAGTGCAGACTTAAGTATGTATAGGAATGTATCACCTAATTATACAGGCTATTTATTAGCATAGACTGTTTGTATTTAGGTGAAGTAAAGTTAATGTCAGTTAGGAGTAAATGGGAAAATATAAATTTCCTCCAAAGTAACTTCTACTAGGGAGTGTAGAAAGAGGGAACAGACTTTATCTTGAGTCGTGTGAAAATAAATATTAGAGCCAGTTGTGGAGTGGAATGGAAGGAGAAGCTCACAAAAGTCTTCCAGGGATAGGCGATACCAGATACAAAACAAACTGGAGCCTCAGTGGTATTTAATCTAATGAGCTGAAATACAATTATGATACAGTGACCTTACTGAGGAACGTTCACTCTTACCAGCATATGCAGTGTAGAGAGCTTGTCAAAAGGAACGAGCAGCTGAAATCTGAGCCCGCTACAGAGCGGAGCTGCGTACTGAAGTGGGAGGAACAGAACTCTTGACTGACAGCGGCTAACGCTGTTTGTATCACCGAGATTCTTTCGTGCAGTGGTCACTTTGCTTGGAGCGTAAAAGTAAGAAAAGTACTTATAAGTGATGTTGATAATAAGACTGAGGACTTGAAATCTCTGGCTATGTAGATGCGGAGTAAAGTTGATGCTATGATAAGCAGAGGAGAGCTGAGGGTATACAGGCTTGATAAGGTTAGAAAAAGTTACTGGAAGGGAACGATAAGTCCTTTAGAGTTGCAAAACAGATGCTCAATTTTGTAATCCACTGCTGGGAAAGATGAAAAGAGCAGTAACAACGAACAAGTAAATTTTGTAATCCAATGATAGGCTTATAGGTGAATCACAGTGGCGAGGTTGCAATGATGCTGCTAGCTGCTGCAAGTGTAATTACTAAGCACCTGTTTGCAGTCAGGTGACAACTTAAAAGCAGGTAGGAAGTGCAGGTAATGAGGAGAGGTGGAAAAGGCGGCCTGGAATCCTTACATATGCCCCCCATCAAGGAAGCCGATCCTCGGCTTGATGTTTCGGACATTGAGGGTAGCGCCTGTGGAACCGGGATATCAGGGGAGGAGCATCTAAATGGGTATAAGGCTCCCAGGTGTCATCATCAGGAGAGAACCCCTTCCAGCGAACAAGATACTGCAATTGCCCATTATAGATTCTGGAATCAAGAAGATCTTGGACCTTGAAAGAATCCGAGTCCAACGGCGAGGCAGCAGGAGGTAGGATACTAGACGTAGGAGTTGAGTCAGTAGCCGGTTTCAACAAGGACACATGAAAGGTCCGATGGATAGGTATAGCGGAAGGAAGGTCCAGAGTGACTGCATTTCGGTTGACAACACGGGTAATAAGGAATGGACCAATGAACAAACCGGAGAGTTTCTTACAAGGAACTGGTATTTTAATGTTTTTTGTTGACAGCCAAACCCGATCCCCAACTACATAAGTAGGGGCAGGTCTTCTACGTAAATCGTAGTACTTCTTTTGAGAAGCTTGGGCGTTTAGAATATTCCGTCTTAGGAATTGGAAGTTCTCCGCGATGGTTTGTATGAGGTCGTCAACAGGTGGGGAGTTAGCCGGTTGACTATCCAGTATCCTGAAGTTAGGGTGGAAAGCGTAATTTGCGAAGAAAGGTGATAGAGTAGTGGAACTGTTGTTGGAATTGTTGTAAGCAAACTCAGCCATGTATAAGTAGTGAGCCCAATTGGTTTGGTGATAGGAGCAGTAACAGCGCAGATACTGCTCAAGCCATTGATTTAGCTTCTCAGTTTGCCCGTTAGTTTGTGGGTGGAAGGCTGTACTCAGATGATGGTCAATTTGTAAATGTTGAGCAAGATGTTTCCAAAACTTAGAGGTGAATTGAGTACCCCTGTCCGTTGTTATGATAGACGGAAGACCATGGTATCTGACGACAGAATTTAGAAAGAGCTGAGCTGTTTCACTAGAAGTAGGTAGTTTGTGAAAAGGAATGAATATAGCCATTTTATTCAGGATGTCCGTGACGACGAGAATGGTGTTAAAACCAGAACTTAAGGGTAGTTCCACCAAGAAGTCCATGCCGATATGGAGCCATGGTCTGTTAGGTATTTCAATGGGTAAGAGGTGACCGTAGGGTTTGTTCCTATCTTTTTTAGAAGTAATACATATGGCGCAGTCCCGTATATAAGCTTTAACTGTGGAAATCATGTCTGGCCACCAATAACCTCTGTCAAGTAGTGTTTTGGTTTTGTTTATGCCTGGGTGACCCAAAAGTTGGGGATTATGATGTCGCTGGATAACATCATTTCTGAGGTCTTTTGGTACGTATAGTTTCTCTCCATGGAAGTACAAGTTATCTCGGAAGGTAACTTGGTTATAAGGTATTTCAGTATCGGAGAGTAGAGAATGTTGTACTTGTGACTCAAAAGTAGGTAAAACTCCTAAGAATCTTTCTGCTGGGATGATCGAAGTAGGTTCTTGAGTATGTATTGGTCTTGGATCTCTTCTAGAGAGTGCATCAGCTTTACCGTTCCTGGCACCCGGTCTGTAAATGATTTGGAAATTAAATCTGCTGAAGTATAAGCTCCAACGGACTTGTCTACCAGAGAGTGTTTTGTTTTTTTTTGCAGATATTCAAGATTGCGATGATCAGTATAAATCAGAATGGGAAGAGATGTGCCCTCTAACAAATGTCTCCAGTTTTCAAAAGCTCTTTTAATAGCTAGTAACTCTTTCTCTCCGATGGAGTAGTTCATCTCTGCTGGGGAGAGTAGTTTAGAGTAAAATGCCACAGGATGAAGTGGTTCTTTGAGACCTTTCCGTTGTGATAAAACTGCACCGATAGCGTAGTCTGAGGAATCCACTTCTAGATTGAACTGCAGAGCTGGGTTTTTGAAACTGTAAAATAGGAGCTGAGGTAAAGGAATCTTTAAGTGATTGGAATGGTTTTGTGGCATCAGGGTTCCAATGGAAAGGAACAGAAACACTAGTGAGTGAGGTCAGAGGTTTAACTTTATGTGAGAAGTTCCTAATAAACTTTCTATAGTAATTACTGAACCCAAGGAAACGTTGTAAATCCTTCCTGTCAGTGGGTTGTGGCCAGGTTTTGATGGAGTCAACTTTATTTTCTTGCATTTGTATGCCCTTTGGTCCAATGGTATAACCGAGAAATTCAATCTCTGTGGTATGGAAGACACATTTCTCCAACTTAGCATAAAGCCGAAGTACTTGGAGTCGGGAGAGAATCCAGCTTACATGTTTTATATGTTCATCTATGTTGTTGGAGTAGATGAGTATGTCGTCCAGGTAAACTATTACACAAAGATCAAGTAAATCATGGAAGATGTAATTCACAAAGTACTGGAATGTTGCAGGTGCGTTAGTGAGACCGAATGGCATGACCAGATATTCAAATAGGCCGTACCGAGTACGGAAAGCGGTTAACCACTCGTCGCCTTCCCTTATCCTGACAAGGTTATAAGCCCCTCTTAAGTCGAGTTTTGTGAATACTTTAGCATGTTGTAGTCTCTCAATTAATTCCGGGATGAGTGGCAACGGATAGCGATTCTTGATGGTAATTTTGTTTAGTTCCCTAAAGTCGATAATAGGGCGTAAAGAGTTATCCTTATTCCTAACGAAGAAAAAAACAGAGGCTGCAGAAGATACGGAGGGTCGAATGAAGCCCTTCTTTAAATTATCATCCAGATAGGTTTTAAGGTGGTCTAGTTCAGGTTGTGATAATGGATAAAGATGACGAAATGGTGGTGACGTGCCAGGTTTTAGGTCGATGGGGCAGTCATAAGTGCGATGTGGTGGGAGAGTCTCCGCTTCTTTCTTACTGAAAACATCAGAATACTTCAAATAGACTTCAGGTATTTGTGTGGTTTCAGACAGATGAAGTAATGAGCGATGTTGGAAACAGGTCTGCTTGCAATAAGATGAGTTAAAACCCACCTGTAAGGAACTCCAGGTGATGTCAGGTTCATGTAACTGAAGCCAGCGTATTCCAAGAACTATAGGAAAAAGAGGTGATGTGATAACATCAAAGGTGATATATTCTTGATGTAAGCCAATCGTAGTAACGAGAATAGGAATAGTGTGGTGCGTGATGGGACCAGATGAAATTTCAGAACCATCAACAACTTTAATAGAAACTGGAGACAACTTTTTGCACAGTGGTATTTTATTTTTCAATACAAGGGAAGCATCAATATAATTTTCTTGTGCTCCAGTGTCAATTATTGCCTCTGTCTTCATATGCCTGTTGTCCCACTGCAAAGAGAGAGGTAAAAGACAGTGAACTGGAGAATCACGCACAATCAATGAAGTCAAGGAAGAATGTGACTTACTGTTTTTGTTCTTGTGTAGTAAAGTACACTCACGGATTGAGTGAGAAGCGGAACCACAGTACATACATAAGCCTCTGGAATTTCTCCTGAATCTTTCTTCCGAAGAGAGTGGGCCTCTGAAGACCCCTATATCCATAGGCTCAGCTTTACATGAACTAGAATGAAGAGGTCCATGGGTCAACATGGCAGGCCATCTAGGAGTAGCATCTGCATAATGGCGTTCAGACTTTCTCTCTCTGAGGCGACGGTCAAGTTGCATGGAAAGTCTGATAAGGCCTTCCAATGTATCTGGAAGCTCAGTGCGAGCTAATTCGTCTTTCACTTGCTCAGCCAGGCCAAGACGAAATTGATTTTTTAATGCAACGGTGTTCCATTGACTATCGGTAGCATATTGTTTGAAGTCAGTAATGTAACATTCCACTGGCCGGTTACCTTGTTTTAGCTTCCTGAGTTTTGTCTCAGCTGTGAGCTGTACATTTGAATCAGAGTACAGCTTGTCCATAACAGCAAGAAACGATTGCAGAGATGAGAGGATTGTACTGTTAGTTTCAAAGAGGGTATCAGCCCATATGCGGGGTTCCCCGCGCAAGTAGGAGATCATAGTTAACACCTTCACTCTATCATTCGGATATGTGATAGGTTTTAGAGTAAATGTCAAAAGGCAAGCGTTTCTGTATTGCCGATATAAAGCTCTATCCCCATTAAAAGGTTCTGGAGAGGAAATAAAGGGTTCAATTGAAGAATCAGTAGTATGTGTTTTTGAAGCTGTGATATCCTGAACAGCTTTCTTTAGAGTGTCATTTTCAGCCTTTAACTCTCTCATGCCCTGAGTGAGCTCATCCACCCTGTGGGATAAGTTGTAGACTATATTTGGCAAGTCTGCTGGATCCATATTGGCTTAGTAATTCTGTAAGGGCTGGGAGGCGGACCCCCCTGAAATGTAGAGAAAAGGATCACAAGTGCAGACTTAAGTATGTATAGGAATGTATCACCTAATTATACAGGCTATTTATTAGCATAGACTGTTTGTATTTAGGTGAAGTAAAGTTAATGTCAGTTAGGAGTAAATGGGAAAATATACATTTCCTCCAAAGTAACTTCTACTAGGGAGTGTAGAAAGAGGGAACAGACTTTATCTTGAGTCGTGTGAAAATAAATATTAGAGCCAGTTGTGGAGTGGAATGGAAGGAGAAGCTCACAAAAGTCTTCCAGGGATAGGCGATACCAGATACAAAACAAACTGGAGCCTCAGTGGTATTTAATCTAATGAGCTGAAATACAATTATGATACAGTGACCTTACTGAGGAACGTTTACTCTTACCAGCATATGCAGCATAGAGAGCTTGTCAAAAGGAACGAGCAGCTGAAATCTGAGCCCGCTACAGAGCGGAGCTGTGTACTGAAGTGGGAGGAACAGAACTCTTGACTGACATCGGCTTACGCTGTGTATCTCTGAGGTTCCGTGGTGAAGTGCGAGGAACAGAACTCTTGACTGACAGCGGCTAACGCTGTTTGTATCACCGAGATTCTTTTGTGCAGTGGTCAATTTGCTTGGAGCGTAAAAGTAAGAAAAGTACTTATAAGTGATGTTGATAATAAGACTGAGGACTTGAAATCTCTGGCTATGTAGATGCGGAGTAAGAAAAGTACTTATAAGTGATAAGCAGAGGAGAGCTGAGGGTATACAGGCTTGATAAGGTTAGAAAAAGTTACTGGAAGAGAACGATAAGTCCTTTAGAGTTGCAAAACAGATGCTCAATTTTGTAATCCACTGCTGGGAAAGATGAAAAGAGCAGTAACAACGAACAAGTAAATTTTGTAATCCAATGATAGTCTTATAGGTGAATCACAGTAGCGAGGTTGCAATGATGCTGCTAGCTGCTGCAAGTGTAATTACTAAGCACCTGTTTGCAGTAAGGTAACGACTTAAAAGCAGGTAGGAAGTGCAGGTAATGAGGAGAGGTGGAAAAGGCGGCCTGGAATCCTTACATAGGGTGAAGGAGTGAACGTATCTGATGCTGTGGAAAAGTGAGATGAATGAGAAAGAGTGGAAGAAAGAGTGAGACTGTGTGAAAAAACATTGCTGTGCAGTGAAAAAGAAAAGTGCACGTGGGAATAAATGTTGAAGCGACAAAAGAGTGCCCATTATCAATACAGTAAAATATATATATATATATATATATATATATATATATATATATATATATATGTATATATATACATTTATTGGTAAAATGATGCGTAAAAAACATAAACTAGCAGAAATGAGTGTTGTTGTTACTTTGTATGGAGATAAGGTACAATGTGTAAAGAAGTGTGAAGAAGAGAAAAAAAAAAGAGAGAACTCTGTATGTTAAGAGAACTTACTCTATTGATTAACAGATTGAGTCAAATAAAACATCAGTTTATAATTTTAAATTCCATGTTTCATTTATACCATTAGGTACCCCCTGTTTATAGTGTGAATATCCAGTACGTTTCTCTTCTATTCAAAAGGGCTAACCTATCTCCATCTTCAGTACTGTAGGAAATATGATCAATTGCTTGAAATGAAACATCTTATTAAGTTGAAAACTGTGGGATTCAAAGTGACAAGCTACTGGAGTTTTCTTTTTTATTGTGTTTTTTTTAAAGATTAGCAGTCACTGATAGCAACTGTTCACTAATTTGATCTCTCAAAGTTCAAGTTGTATGACCTACATATTGTTTATAACATATACAGGTTCTGAATAGTAAGGGCTCCATTTGGGGAATTCTCCTTTCTGTTCTCCTATCAGTTCTCCGCAGCTCTCCTTAGGAGAGGCGCACATGTGCTCCCGTATTTATCATAAAAAGTTGTTTTTTCTCCATTGGAGAGCTGAGGAGAACTAATGATAAATTTCTCCAGTCGGAATAGTATCTTCTCCTTATTTATCACTAAAAATAAGCAACTTTTCTCCATGTCAATCATATATAAACCAATAGAAATCTCTAAACAGCCTTCCTAGTAGCTTTGTTATTTTCAATGTTTTTGTGCTTCAATTTTAGAGCTTTTTTATATCTTATTTTTATGCCCCAATAGATATTATTTTTGCGCTCCATTTATATATATTTTTTTCACTCCATCATAAATTATTATTGCGCTCCAATAACCATTATTATTGTGCTTTGTTATCTATAATTTTTGCACCTTGTAGAGCCTTTTTTTTGTGTAACTGCTTCTACAACTGGTCCAGAATAGATTTCGAATGCTGTTCTCCACTGTAGCTATGGAGAACTTTCAGTCCTCCACAGGAGAATATAAATGATACATTTGTAAGTAGAAGAATTATTAGGAGAACTATATGAAATACGACTAAAAAGATCTAATTTAACCCTTTTTTGGAGAACATGTTCTCCAAGGAGAGTGAGAACAGACTAGGAGAATTTTACAGTCGAACTTGCCCAATTTTAGGCGTATTTTTGAATGATAAATAAGGGAATTATTTCTCATGAGAACTTTAGGAGAAAATATAGGAGAATTGGAATGATAAATGGAGCCCTTTGAGTGTGAGATTCCAGGAACATAATTTGTTTAACTTCTAATGTAACTTTCTATCGCATGAAAATGGGGGGGGGGGGGGGCATTTTTGTCACAATGTTGGGAAATAAATTATCTTGTTGGCTGAAATTGTTTCTAATAATAGGGATAAGAGAATACTTTTAACAATCTATCGGCTGGATTACGAGTTTTGCGTTATGAGTAAAAAAGCAGCGTTATGGGTTATAACGCTGCTTTTTTACTACCGCTGCTATTACGAGTCTTGTAGGTACAGCTGTACCGCAAACTTTTTTGGCATTAACGTATTTTTTCAATGGGACTTCCATAGTGTCGATATTACAAGCTTTTTCTGGGAGGACAAAAAGTGAGCGGTACAGCCTATCCCGCAAGATTCGTAACGCATTCTAAAGTCAGTAGTTATGAGTTTTACTTTACAAAGCATAAAACTCATAACTAAAGTGCTAAAAAAACCACAAACACCCATAAACTACCTGTTAACCCCTAAACCGAGGCCCTCCCGCATCGCAAACACTAAAATACAATTATTAACCCCTAATCTGCTGCTCCCGACATCGCCGCCACTAGAATAAACATATTAACCCCTAAACCGCCGCACTCCCGCCTAAACACTAAACACTAGTTAAATATTATTAAATCCTAATCTGCTGTCCCTAACATCGCCGCAACCTACATTAGTTATTAACTCCTAATTTGCTGACCCCAACGTCGCTGCCACTATACTGAAGTTATTAACTCCTAAACCTAATTCTAACTCTAACCCCCCCTAACTTAAATATAATTAAAATAAATCTAAATAAAACCTACTATTAACTAAATAATTCCTATTTAAAACTAAATACTTACCTGTAAAATAAACCCTAAGCTAGCTACAATATAACTAATAGTTACATTGTATCTAGCTTAGGGTTTATTTTTATTTTACAGGCAAGTTTGTATTTATTTTAACTAGGTAGAATAGTTACTAAATAGTTATTAACTATTTACTAACTACCTAGTTAAAATAAATACAAATTTACCTGTAAAATAAGACCTAACCTGTCTTACAATAAAACCTAACCTTACACTAAAATTAAATACATTAAATTAATTAAATACAATTACCTAAATTACAAAAACAAACACTAAATTACACAAAATAAAAAAAGAAATAAGATATTTAAACTTATTACACCGAATCTAATAGCCCTATCAAAATAAAAAAGCCCCCCCAAAATAAAATAAAAACCTAGCCTACAATAAACTACCAATAGCCCTTAAAAAAAGGGCCTTTTGCGGGGCATTGCCCTAAAGAAATCAGCTCTTTTACCTGTAAAAAAATACAAACACCCCCCCCCCCCCCAACAGTAAAACCCACCACCCACACAACTAAACCCCCCAAATAAAAACCTAACTAAAAAAACCTAAGCTCCCCATTTCCCTGAAAAGGGCATTTGGATGGGCATTGCCCTTAAAATTGGGCATTTAGCTCTTTTTCAATTGCCCAAACCCTAATCTAAAACTAAAACCCACCCAATAAACCCTTAAAAAAAAAAACTAACACTAACCCCTGAAGATCCACTTACAGTTTGGAAGAGCCGACATCCATCCTCAACGAAGCCGGGAGAAGTCCTCAGCGAAGCGGCAAGAAGTCTTCATCCAAGCCGGCAGAAGTCTTCATCCAGACGGCATCTTCTATCTTCATCCATCTGGCGCGGAGTGGCTCCATCTTCAAGACATCCGGTGCGGAGCATCCTCTTCTTCCGACGACTAAAGACGAATGAAGGTTCCTTTAAATGACGTCATCCAAGATGGCGTCCCTTTAATTCAGATTGGCTGATAGAATTCTATCAGCCAATCGGAATTAAAGGTGAAAAAATAGGATTGAGTTTGCATTCTATTGGCTGTTCCAATCAATCCTATTGGCTGATAAGTGATAAATAATACATTTTTTCACTAGTTTTTTTTTTTTTTTATTCGAAAATTAAAGAAGGTGAGTTGATACTAACCACAAAGCACCTGTTTATTTTTTAAAGTGCTTGAGCTGGTGTAAAAAAAACAAACAAGTATTTTGTGTGCAACCCAGAGAAACAAAAATGAACAAGATGTTTAAAGGGACAGTCTAGTCAGAATTAAACTTTCAAGATTCAGATAGGTTATGTTATTTTAAACAACTTTCCAATTTACTTTTATCATCAAATTTGCTTTGTTCTCTTGGTATTATTTGTTGAAATCTATACCTAGGTAGGCGCATGTGCTAGTTTCTAAACCCTTGAAGGCCACCTCTTATCTCAGGGCATTTTGACAGTTTTGTTTTACAGCTAGAGGGTGTCAGTTCGTGTGTGCCATATAGATAACGTGCTCATGCATGTGGAGTTACCTAGGAGTCAGCACTGATTGGCTAAATCTGTCAAAAGAACTGAGTTAAGGGGGCAGTCTGCTGAGGCCTAGATGCAAGGTAATCACAGAGGTAAAAAGTATATTAAAGGGTCAGTTCACCCAAATAATGTTTTATTTTTAATTTAAAGAACTTTATTATTAACGTATGACAGACTGAAACAATAAATACAAATGTTTACTTTCAAAAACATATTTTTTTTTTACTAAGATGAATTCCAACGGTCTTGTCTATACCCTTTCTTGCTATATTAATACATATGTTTAGCCCTAAATTGCATCGCTGTTGTGACCCACCCTCAAAATGATGTCACCCAGAAGTGTGAACACAGACGAGCACTGCATAAAAGCGCATCCGTGTTATTCATTGCATATTTATTTTGCTAGTGCCCGGTATTGTTGAGCAGTCTCAGACGGCAGCACTTCAGTATCATCTTTATGCTGAAGGTAAGACGATCTATCGTAGATCCTTACATGATCCCTGTTAGCACCGTGGATTGAAACTGTCAGCAGTTTATAGTGAATTGCGGCTACAATTGTATTGGGTGTTACAGGCAGCAGTGTATTTTACATTACAAATTACGGGTAGAAATCTACTGTCAATTTCTGTCATCAGTTTATAGTGAAGGTTTGTACTAAGTAGCGTTACGTGAGGGCTATGTGAGATAACCTGCAACCTGTGTCTGAAATTGCAAATAAACTGATCACCGTAATTCCCACAATGAACTATAAACTGATGACAGAAATTGACAGTAGATTTCTACCCGTAATTTGTAATGTAAAATACACTGCTGCCTGTAATACCCAATACAATTGTAGCTGCAATTTACTATAAACTGCTGACAGTTTCAATCCACGGTGCTAACAGGGATCATGTAAGTATTTGTTTATTTCACTGCTCCGGGTACGATGACAGAATAGAGGCACCGCTAGCCTTAGTATCACCGGAGTAATATTGCAATGTAGCGCTATTAGTGTCCTGTGCTATGTTTAAATTCACTTTGATTCCTTTGAAGCGCACCCTGATCACATGCACACGCTCCCTTGATGTAGAGAGAGCGCTTCTCTGCTATTTTGCATGAAATTGAATCAAGCAATTTGATAGGCCAATGGGCAGGGTTACACATTTTGGAAGCACAACCCTTTTATCAGGGTGTTCCGGAGCTGCCGAGCAGAAACGCTAAGAAGCAAACTAAAAAATATTACATATTGAAATAAATTTAAAAAAACAGTGCTTTCCTTTTAATCATACTGCGATAATCATGCTAAATAACACCATTTAGATTGAGTGAACTGGTCCTTTAATATAACTGTGTTGGTTATGCAAAACTAGGGAATGGGTAATAAAGGGATTATCAATCTTTAACAATAAAATATCTGGAGTAGACTGTCCCTTTAATGCAGTGATTTGCAACTTTTTTTTTTTGCTGTGGCACACTTTTTTACATTAAAAAATCCTGTGGCACACCAGCATCCCAAAATTTTACAAAATCACACATTGTAGCTTAATACATGATATATATTCAGTATATATATATATATATATATATATATATATATATATACACACACACACACACACAGTATATATATATATATATATATATATATATATATATACACACACACACACACACACACACACACACACACACAGTACTGTGCTGTCATGCCATGCCTCCTACAAACTATACATGACATATTGACATTCATTCACAAACAGGGACAACCCCCGTACTGTTGTCAGTCTGCTGCGGCACACCTGAGGATCTCTCACGGCACACTGGTTGAAAAACACTGCTTTAATGCATATATGTTTATGTCAAATTATAGTAAAAACTCTTAACATTCATAAGATGCCAGTGTGGGCTAAAAAAACTAAACTTCTGATGTATGTTCTAAAACCAGATTGTCATCATCAATCATAGGTGCATTTCCTTATAACGTATGTACACATGTCCCTTTGGTCGGAGTTGTATAGACAGTTCACTTTTATAGTAATGGAATGAATCCTCTTGTACAATGCGCAGTACATAGTTCTTTCATGTTTATTTAAACAGAAAAATGCCACATTATACAGACCTATTAATAATAGAAATATCAGTTGATGGCAGATGAAAAACAGCCAGCCCACCTAGTTTGAGTCTTGCAACCAGCTTACAACATAACAGGATTTTTACTGACATTTTAGTCAACGTTTTTGTTTGTTTAATCTAAAGAGGGCGTTTCAAAATGTATTTTGTTCTCATAATCCTCTCCTGAATAAAAGCAATATTTTCTTGTCATACTTGCAGAGGTGTGTCAGTCTCCAGCAGTAAAGCAAAGGGGGTTGTCCTTATCAGCCAGTAAGGAAAAAAACTATTTCAGGGGATGGGGGGGGGTCTGCACTTCCTGCTTTCTCAGACCCTTTCACTTGGTGTCCCAGTCTAACCTCGTCAACAGTGCTAAACTGGGAGTATGTTTTTAAAAGTTTTTATACTGGATTTTTAGATCAGTTTCTGTGCATATTCTTCTTTATAGTAGTCTATTACATGCAGTTATATGAAAATTGGTGTGAACTGTCCCTTTAAGTTTCTGATAAAATATAATGCTTTTCAGTAACAATATTGTGCATTATTTCCTGTATATTTTCCTTATCTGGCAATGCCCTGCAAACGGCCCTTTTAAGGACTATTGCCAGTTTAGTTTAGGCTAGGGTTTTTTTTATTTTGGAGGGGCTTTTTTATTTTGATAGGGCACAATTAGTTTAAATATTTGATAATTTCTTTATTTTGTGTAATTTCGTGTTTTTTATTTTTTGTAATTTAGTTAATTGTATTTAATTAATGTAATTGATTTAATTGTAGTGTAATGTTAGGTGTTAGTGTAAGACAGGTTAGGTTTTATTTCACAGGTAAGTTTGTATTTATTTTAACTAGGTAGTTAGTAAATATTTAATAACTATTTACTAACTAGTCTACCTAGTTAAAATAAATACAAACTTAGCTGTGAAATAAAAATAAAACCTAAGATAGCTACAATATAACTATTAGTTATATGTTAGCTAGCTTAGGGTTTATTTTATAGGTAAGTATTTCATTTTAAATAGGAGTTATTTAGTTATTAATTGTAATTTTTATTTAGATTTATTTTAATTATGTTAGGGTTAGGGTTAGACTTAGGTTTAGGGGTTTATATATTTATTTAGTGTTAGTGATGTGGGAGGCCAGAGGTTTATAGGTTAATAACTTTAGTATAGTGGCGACGTTGGGGGCGGCAGATTAGGGGTTAATAAGTGTAATGTAGGTGTCGGGGCAGCAGATTAGAGGTTAATAAGTATAACGTAGGTGTCGGCGATGTCGGGGGCGGCAGATTAGGGGTGTTTAGACTCCGGGTATATGTTAGGGTGTTAGGTGTAAACATACATTTTCTTTCCCCATTGGAATAAATGGGGCTGCGTTACGGAGCTTTACACTTCTTTATTGCAGGTGTTAGGCTTTTTTTCAGCCGGCTCTCTCCATTGATGTCTATGGGGAAATCGTGCATGAGCACGTAAAACCAGCTCAAAGCAGCGCTGGTATTTGTGTGCAGTATGGAGCTCAACGCTGCCATATTACCTGCTAACGGCTGGGTTTTTGCAAACCTGTAATAGCAGCGTTATGGGGAGGTGAGCGGTGGAAATAACTTGCAAGTTATTGCCGAGTCGCTCATAACGCAAAACTCGTAATCTGGCCGTTGGTGTATAATCTGAGTGACATCATCAGAGGGGAGGAGCCAAAATATGTTTTGTTTTTCGTTCTACCAGTACAAGTCTGCATATAATGTCAGATTGCACAAGAAAACAAAGACACATCATTAAACAAAATATTTAGACATTGGATCGGTCATCCATATTTACATTCTATAGCTTCTCTCTTCCAACACACTTTCTCTTGTAGTCATGCAAGACGCAAAAGCCCATTGGTGCATAGAGCAGCCTAACTAAACTCTCACTATTTATTTTGACAATAATGGGCAAAATGTAACCAATGGTTTTGAAAGACAGTTGTAATACATCAGTGTGCAGTGAATTATAGCCGTTTCCTGCAGCCAAAGGGTTAATAAAAGTAATTATTTTTTTAATGCCCGAATCATTTTCAGCTTTCTTCTTTTATTCATGACATTACATACTTTTTGGCACAAGCTCTCTGTTTACCTGTTTTCTGATCGGTCGTTCTGCTCAGTCACTCAATTTTGGAAACCCAAACAATACAAAAGCGTACTTTCAACATGTAAGGAAGGATATTTACCTTCCCTTTTATGATTGGCTTTGCATTCCTAAGGCACCTGTGCAAATATGTTTCTTCTTGGTACTGTGATTAATGGTTTATCAGCACAAAGCATGTCCAGCACATAAGTCCACATATACTTCATACCGTATCATTGTAATAGGGTTTTCATGGTGCTTGTGTGTGTATTTATAGCTTGCCAGGAACTGATGGACATGTAACACAATACATTGGGCACATGAAAACACAGGCAAATTGGAGGCATTCAGATGATTCTAGTAAGACAAAAGCAAAATAATTATATCCACATTTAAAGGGAAAGTACCATATGTATGTTTTATTTTTAATGGAATATTTCTAAAATAAGCTTTATTATATGTCTAGCAAAATAAATATTTCAGTGAAAAAAAGGTGTTTTAATCCAATCCCCATCCACACTATGATCACTTCTCCTCATTAGGCAAAACAGGCAGCTTCCAGGCGCTTGCTGGTCATGTGATGTGGCACACTCTTTATTTTCTGCGGCAGCTTGACAGGTACGTGCAGTCAGTTAGAGATTGAACTTGGAAATTTGTACCATCTATTTAAGCACATGATGTAATGAATTAAACACTAAATAATGTGGCTGAGAGATATTTCTGGCCCTGAATATGCAAATATGAAAATTAAATGGATAGTAAACCCAATTATTTTCAAATAGAGCATGCAATTTTAAGCAACTTTCTCATTTTCAACTTTTCTTCATTCTCTTGCTAACTTTATTTAAAAAGCAGGAATGTAAAGCTTAGCAGCCAGTCCATTTTAGGTTCAGCACCCTGGATAGCGTTTGCTTATTGGTGGCTACATTTAGCAAACCAATAAGCAAGCAGTACTGAACCAAATATGGGCCAGCTCCTAAGCTTTACATTCCTACTTTTTAAACAAAGATAGCTAGAGAACGAAAAACGTGATAATAGGATTAAATTAGAAAGCTGCTTAAAATTGCATGCGCTATCTGAATCATGAAATAAAAAAATGGGTTTAGTATCCCTTTAAATAAACCTTGAAGATATTAATGCAGATATAAAAATGTAGCTTTTGAAACTCTCAGGGCTTCCCTCTTGTGCATAAATGTATCCAGTCAGTCAGTGGGGTAGGTACATAGAAACTTGTTAGGTTGCCAAAATACCCCGTAAAGGCAGGGGTATGTTAACATTTCATTTCGCACTTCACCTATCTTTTTAACAGCTTTGTTAGTGGTTGTTCCTGCCACCAACATCTATAGTTGCGCTAAGTTCCCAATAGAGCTGTGCATTTGTTTAGTTACAAATACACATTCATAAAAAAATCGGATATTTGTTTCATTTTGATAAAACAAATATCAGAATTAATGCACCAATGAACATCAAAGAAAACTAAAAAATACTGATGAAATTTGTCAGTATTCATTTGTTTCCTTTAATTTTTTTTAATTTTTTTTGAGGGGGGTTATTACTTATTTTTTGTGTACTGGAGAGCTGCAATAAACTGATCCTCCTCTTGCCAGAGCCCCGGGTGTGCCAACAGCAGGCTTAGCGGGCACGGCCCCCAGGGGTTAGTGTAGTTTCTGGGAGTTGAGCGCATTAAGCCTGCTGTTAGCGCAACCGAGGCTCTGGCAAGAAGAAGGTCAGGTTAGCGCACTCTCCAGCTTACAAAAAGTAATTATAAAGCTACAGGGGAACTTTTTCACCTGTAGTTCTCAACATTTACATTTGTTTTAATGAAAACAAATGTGAATGTTTATCTAACATTCAATATTTGTTTTGTTTCATTTTGTTTTATACTAAATGAATACCGAATAGTGCAGCCAACGAATATTCGGGGAAACTTATTTCCCTGAATATTCATTAGCATAATTTTGGAGGAAACAAAAATGTCTTGGCTGCACAAGTCTAGTTGCCTATAAATGTAAAATATTCAGGTCTGTTTTATTAGGGTACAGTATTATTATTATTATTATCAGGTATTTGTATAGCGCCAACAGATTCCGCAGCGCTGTAGTCTTGCTGTGTAGCACAAGAGGTGTCTCAGATACTTTACAGACAGATCAAGCACTAACGTTGGGCATCCCAGACGTGATGAGTTTTTTTTTTTACCTAAACTTTGGCCAAGGATGTGAAATTCATAAAGACCCTATTGTCTTTATCAGTTACCTCACAGTCGTTTTTCTCAATTTCAAAGCTGACAAAATTGTCTCCTTTTTATTTCTATTTATTTATTTTTTTACTTTTACGATTTTGTAGAGGTTGTATTTTACTATCTTTCTTTTTTTCGTTTGTTTTGTACGGTTTTGAAGATATTCTATGTGGAGAAAGGTGAATGGTTGCAAGATAGATGTGGCTCCTTATAATGGATATCAACTTGCAAATTGTAGATGAGACAAAGGGCTGGTACAAATCTTTATGAATTCCAGAATTTTCTACCTGTGATGTGATAATTTTTTTTTTTCAGGGAGATAATTTGACAAAGTGTTTTATTAAATCTAGACCTATGTCTTTAGTTCCGTGCAAATACTATTTACTCCAGTACATGTGTCCTACACAGTCCTCAAAATAGCTTCTACACCATGTGGTTGGCCAGTCACAAAATGGCTGCTACACATTGTATTTGGCTGTACGACAATTCCACACCTGAGTTTGGGAGGTTTCTTTTTGGCAATAATTAAACATATTTCTAAACTTTTCACCTCTAGATGTCATGCTTTCTATCTATCAATCATTAAAAAATATTAATAAATAATGTTACTTTATTTTTGTAATTCATACCTTTTATTGCTGAACTGCGATATTACACCAAATCTACTACTCTTGGAGGCATTTTGAAATCCACATCTCTAACCAGCATGCTTAGACTTGTTTCTTTGAGGATTAGTTACTGTCGCTGTTTATATACCGTATGAAATGTATTTGAATGCTTAATTTTTTCACACTTAAAATGTGTCAAGTATAGAATCAGTTTAATGATGGATAAGAGTCACCTGACCCACCTGTCCTTTTTTTTTTTTTTTTAGGTGATTATATCTAAAAATATCTTTGTTCACTTTTTATCCTTTCTGGAATGTCCCTATGTTGTTTACTAGAATTGCCTAAGTTTCTTACTTAGAAGGAGATTCTAATGTAAAAAAAAAAAAAAATGTCCCTTTTGCTTACCCGAGTTTACTATGAACTTTGAACTCCCTCAAAGTAGCACATTGTCAGATGGTCAGTCAATGAATCAGGAGCACAAAATTGCACATGGACTCTTTTCGGAATTTTGAATTAACTGGTTGGTTAGCAGCCAATCTTGAGCATCTATAAAATGTCAAATGGGTTCCCTAGCTTCCTCGTGTGCAACATATGTTAAAGAGACATTATTTATATATATATATATATATATAGATAGATAGATAGATAGATAGATAGAATTGTGGATAAGCACTAATAGGTAGAAATAAGTCAAAAGAGTATATGAATAGTATGGAGTAGTAGTCCTCGGGAATAAGGTGTACTCCAGAATAAACACCTCAGGCTAATAATAAAAATAAATAATAAATAAATAAATACCAAACAATGTATCAAAAGAATATATGCAAGTGTATCTCTTAAAGTGAAAAACACTACAATTTAATGTGCATTAAATCAGAATACATCAAACAAATGAAAAGTATATGTAATGCATAATACATCTGGGATGCAAATACACAGAGACAAAAAAAGAAACAACAGTGATACTGGGCGTCCCCAGTGCACAAATATAAAGTGTAGACGTCAGTCCAGGATTTTTTTGAGCCAGACCCTTTTAACTGAAATGTCCAGTATTTCAACAACATGTGTCATAATGATATATAGTAGCTGTGAGCTAAAGTGTAAAGACAACAGGGTTATATGGAAGCGGTGCGTGATGCAAAAGCTCATAGGAGATATAATAAAGCAGTTCATGCAGAAGGGTTAGCTTGTTAGAAGCGTAAGGTAAGCATAGATGTCAATGTCCATAGCATAGCAATAATGTGCAAGGTGTAAGGGCTGGAACCGGCACTTAAGGACCAAAGTCTGCCAGTCAGCAAGTAACAGCAGTATAAAGTTCCGCTCAATGAGCGATCTCACCCATCCTCTACGGGTATATGCACATAAGTGTCGATAATCCACCTCACCGGTATGCTATGCCATCCAGACAGTTCCAGTAATCCGCTTCATTCACAGGTCAAAACCCAGCGTTTTTCGACAAGCTCCCTTGCACCGGCTTACTCTGGCATCTGACATCACACCCAAACAGGGGACGCGCGTTTCGGGCTCCGCCATTTAACTTGGCCTGTTGATCCTGGATGTCCATCCTCTATTTCAAGCAAAGTGTTGCAAAGTCTTGTATGCCATCTAGTGGCAGGTCACGACATAAGACTTTAAGTGATTGCAAGCTGGATGCTATCTGGACAAGCGATCCATAGTGATAAAAGCATTCATTTAACAGCAACCACCTAGTTACAACCATGGTATAGATACTATGCAATCTATTGTATATAACTAAACAAAAGTGAGATAAGCACAAATATTTGGAAATATATATATATCTATATATATATATATATATATAAATATGCACAAAACGATAAATAATGCAATGTAAAGTATGCACCTTAAAGGCACAATCCCTCTATGTCTTAAAGGGACAGTATACAAATACCAATATTTTCCACAAAATGTGGTCATCATATAAGAGTGAAGTGAATATCTATAGCATAGGGTCTTGTGTGAATATGATCCAAAATACAAAGGAAAATTAAAGGGAAAAAAATAAGTTTTAGAAAAAAATTATATTAGTAAATAATAGGTTACTATCTAATGATTCAAGAATTCTCAAGTAGTCACCAAAAAGACAACTCTTCTGCATGAACTGCTGTATTATATCTCCTATGAGCTTTTGCATCACGCACCGCTTCCATATAACCCTGTTGTCTTTTCACTTTAGCTCACAGCTACTATATATCATTATGACACATGTTACTGAAATACTGAACATTTCAGTTAAAAGGTTCTGGCTCATAAAAATCCTGGACTGACGTCAACACTTTATATTTATGCACTGGGGATGCCCAGTATCACTGTTGTTTCTTTTTTTGTTTTTGTGTATTCTGATTTTAATGCACATTAAATTGTAGTGTTTTTCACTTTAAGAGATACACTTGCATATATTCTTTTGATACATTGTTTGGTAGTGCGGGGACACTCATATTTATTTTTATTATATATATGTATGTGTGTATATGTGTGTGTATATATATATATATATATATATATATATATAACACTATTGTATATTTACATTTATAATTATATATATTTAATATATATCAGCACGTATATACTACATTATAACAAAAACTGTTTAGTACCTAAATGTATAAAAAGCATTTAAATTTATTATTTTGCAATCCTGGGACATATTCCTTGAAAAAGTGTTTTAGTATGTTTATCCTATCTCCTTTCCTGTGGCTATTTAGGGATTGATATCAATGAGCCCCTGCACTGATCAAGCAATTACTGTGTAGAATATTGCATGGTTTAGACTCTGGATCCTGCAGATCTAGCCTCTCTGCGAACAGTAGGGGGAGAAAACTGTTAGAAAATTAAATTACAGAAAAAATAGGCAAAATTAAATTAAAATACATTCCTTAGGGTTTAGACTATACATAATTAACCATTTTATGGGGAATTACATTTTGAGTGTAATGTCCCTTTAAATAACATTTTTCTATTGTCACCATTATAGTTTATTTTATTGTGGCATACAAGGACCATAGTGTGAAAGACACATAGATAACCTCACAGGGATACGTTTTGCATAGACTAGATCAGTGTTTTTCAACCAGTGTGCCGTGGCCACTAGTGTGCCGTGAGAGATCCTCAGGTGTGCCACGGCAGTGTGACATATTTTTTAAACTTTGCTTGTTTTTTACTCCCAGTGCAGGGGTAGTTTGTAGGAGGCATGGCATAACATCACAATACATACAGTATGTGTGTGTTTGTGTGTATGTGTATATATATATATATATGCTGTATTAGGCTACAATGTGTGATTTTTTAAAAATTTTGGGATGGTGGTGTGCCACAGGATTTTTTAATGTAAAAAAGTGTGCCACGGCAAAAAAAAGGTTAAAAATCACTGGACTAGATGGACATAAAACAGACATATACGCATGGAACCAAAAACTATCACATATTTCAATATTAACACTTACAAAACATATATCATATGTAGACATAGATATAACCCATTTAACATCGAAATGTACACACTAATTACAAATATATTCTTTACAAAGTTTTAGGTTTGTTTTTCCCATGCCAGTTTGAAAATATTATAAGTTTTGAGGTGCGTGTATAACAATTCTACCAGATTTGCTCTAACAGCTGTATTACTGTTGATCTTTTATATCAAAGCATCTATAAATAAAAACAAGTACAAACATGTATTTGAGAAATGGCTTTAATTAACTGCATTATTATGTTTTTCGTTTGTTTGTTTTTTATCAGCATAGCGTGACCTAGTTTGCATCAGTGAAATATATCTTGAGTTTATCAAGAACGCCATTTTTGCTACAAGTCAGTTTGTAAAATTGCTGTCCTACTAAGAGAAATAACAGCCCAGCCACAAAGTGGGAGACCATTCAAACTCACAGAGTGGGGCCAACAAATGCTGAAGCGTGTATCACAACAAAAATGATTATCATCTGTTGCATCACTTTCTACTAAGTTCCAAACTGCTTCTTGAAGCAAAATCAGCACAAGAACTGTGTGTTTGTTGGGAGCCGCATGAAATAGATTTCTATGGCCGAGGAGCTATAATACTACAAGCCTCACATCACCATGCACAATGCCAAGCATCAGCCGGAGAGGTGAAAAACACAGCACCACTGGACTCGAAAGCAGTGGAAATATGTTCTCTGGGGTGAGGACTTACGCTTTACTATCTGGCAGTCTGATGGAAGCATCTAGGTGTGGAGAATGCTAGCTACCTGCATTTATAGTGTCTACTAATGGTCTGGGGCAGTTTTCCAGGGTTTGCGCTAGGCTCCTTAGTTCCATTGAAGGGACATCTTAAAGGGACAGTCTAGTCAAAATTATACTTTAAAATTGCATGCCCTATCTGAATCATGAAACACATTTCCAATTGACTTTTATCTTTAAATTTGCTTTGTTCCCTTGGTGGTATTTTTGAAAAGCTAAACCTAGGCAGGCTCAAACTGATTTCTAAAACCGTTGAAAACTGCCTCTTAGCTCAGAGCATTTTGAAAGTTTTTCACAGTTAGACAGTAATAGTTCATGTGTGTCATATAGATAACATTGTGCTCACTCCCATGGAGTTTTTTTGGAGCCTGCACTGATTGGATAAACTCTATGTCTGTCAAAAGCACTGAGATAAGGGGGCAGTCTGCAGAGGCTTGGATACAAGGCAATCACATAGGTAAAACATATATTAATATAATGTGTTGGTTATGCAAAACTGGGGAATGGGTAATAAAGGGATTAGCTATCTTTTTAAACAGTAAACATTCTGGTGTATACTGTCCCTTTTAATTCTGAAGAATACAAATACATTTTAGACAACTGGGTGATTCCGACTTTGTAGCAAATATTTGGAGAAGGCCCTTTCCTGTTCCAGCATGACTGTGCCCCTGTGCACGGCCCATGAATAAATGGTTTTACGAGTTTGATGCAGAGGAACTTGATTGGCCTGCACAGAGCCCTGACCTCATCACCGTTGAACACCATTGGGATTAATTGGAACACAGATTATGAGCCAGACCTCATCAGTGCCTAATCTCACAAATGCTCTTTTGGCTGAAGGGGCACACCTTCCCACAGACACATTCCATATACTCCATATTAATGTCTATAGTTTTGGGATGGTATATCCAACAAGCTTGTATAAAAGTGTGATGGTCAAGTATCGACATACTTGGCCATATAGTGTAACAAACAGATGTTTAGCAATTTCAAAAATATTTCATTTTGATTTTTATTTACCCACAAAACTAAAAAAGGTTTGACTATAAAGTTTAAACAAAATCTCACTATTGTAAATCCATTATATATACACCTTATTATAATGGTATATATTTGAATCTGCTGGGTCTGTTTAAAAAATAAATATATATACAGTGTGTGTGTATATATGTGTGTATGTATGTGTATATATATATATATATATATATATATATTATACATATACTCACGTGCACACATGCTTACCACAGTTAGAAACACATTCAAAGTAGACAAACCGTGCACAATAGCAAATCTTGTTTACCCGCCAAATAATCTGGTGCATTGACCAGAACTTTCACAGTATTACTTCTAGCGATGACATAACCATAATTCCATCCTTAGGGAAAAAAATTAAGCAAAAACACCCTAACCTAACACCCCCTAAATTAACCCCAATTACCTAATTTAAAAAATACTAAATTAAAATTAAAATCAAAAAGCTAATCTAAGATTACAAAAAATAAAAAAGTCTAACATTACATAAAATAATAAACCAAATTATCAAAAATTAAAAAATTAAACCTAATCCCTATGAAAATAAAAAATCCCCTCAAAATAAAAACACCCCCTAATCTAATACTAAACTACCAATAGCCCTTAAAAGGGCCTTTTATAGGGCATTGCCCAAGTTAACCAGCTTTTTTACCTTAAAAAATACTAAGTCCCCCCTCTTACAGTAAAATCCCCCACGCACCAAACCCCCCAAAATAAAAAACCTAACACTAAAAAATCCTAAACTATCCATTGCCCCTAAAGGGGCATTTGTATGGGCATTGCCCTTAAAAGGGCATTCAGCTCTTTTACTGCCCTTAAAAGGGCATTCAGCTTTTTTACACTGCCCAAAATCCCTATTTAAAAAAAAAAAAAATCCTAACTCTAACCCCTAAATAGGTACTCACCGTTCCTGAAGTCCGGCGGAGAAGGTCCTCTTCCAAGCGGTGAAGTCTTCTTCCATCCATACTGTTCAAATCAGCCAATAGGATTTCAGTAGCTCTTATCCTATTGGCTGATTTGAATTTGAAGATTCAAATCAGCCAATATGAATGCAAGGTACGCCATATTTAAACATGTACCTTGAATTCAATCCTCAGTGTGCAGCGGTGATCGTTCGAAGAGGATCTGCAAGCTCGATGGCTCCACGGTTGCCGATCTTCTGTTCCGTGCTCATCTCATCTCCGTTCCGCGTCGGCTTGGTCCTGGATGAAGATAGAAGACGTCGCCACAATGGAAGAAGACTTCACCGCTTGGACGAGGACCTTCTCCGCCGGACTTCAGGAACAGTGAGTACCTATTTGGGGGTTATACTTAGAATATTTATTTTTTTTAATAGGATTTTGGGCAGTGTAAAAGAGCTGAATGCCCTTTTAAGGGCAATGCCCATACAAATGCACATTTAGGGGCAATGGGTAGTTTAGGATTTTTTTTGTGTTAGGTTTTTTATTTTGGGGGGTTTGGTGGGTGGGGGGGTTTACTGTTAGAGGGGGGACTTCGTATTTTTTAAGGTAAAAGAGCTTGTTAACTTGGACAATGCCCTACAAAAGGCCCTTTTAAAGTCTATTGGTAGTTTAGCATTATATTAGGGGTGTTTTTATTTGGGGGGGCTTTTTTATTTTCATATGGATAAGGTTTAATTTTTTATTTTTGATAATTTATTATTATTATCAGGTATTTGTAGAGCACCAACAGCGCTAATTTGGTTTATTATTTCATATAATGTTAGACTTTTTTATTTTTAATTTGGCTAAATTGGGGTTAATTTAGGGGGTGTTAGGTTAGGGGACAGTGTCCAAAAGAATTTCCAGTTAATAAACTATTGCAAGTCACACATATATCAGATGGAAAACATCCTGGTTTGACCTCCCAACTTTTTTGCTCATAACATTCAAATGGATCAGTCTGTACCAGCAAGTCCTTCAGATTCAGGCAATATTTGTATATTGAATTCTATAACTGCAAACCCTGTAAATTGTATACAGAAGTAAAGACACAAGGAGGTGGTTCATCAGGGATATCAGCTCTCTTAATTCCACCACATATACTTTTTAGCTTTAGAAATAAAACCCTGATGATAACCCCTTTCTCTAAATATACTCACAATTTCTAATTCCCTTTTTGTTTTAACGTTATCATCTGAAACAATTATTCTAACTCTAGTGAGTTGACTTTCAGGTAATATTGGTAAAGAATCATTGTCTTTTGCCTTCACATAAAAAATCTGTAACCAATTTCCCAGAACTATTATGACAGCTAAAAAATGAATATGACTATAACTCACATTCAGTGTAAATCTAATTGTGGACTCAATATTAATATAGAACCACAAAGGTTTTGACTATAGTGTTTAGAAAAAAAATATATCTTAATAAAAACTTACTGATTTATATCTTTCTGACAAAAAAAATATATATATACAGTATCTCACAAAAGTGAGTACACCCCTCACATTTTTGTAAATATTTTATATCTTTTCATGTGACAACACTGAAGAAATGACACTTTGCTACAATGTAAAGTAGTTAGTGTACAGCCTGTATAACTGTGTAAATTTGCTGTCCCCTCAAAATAACTCAACACACAGCCATTAATGTCTAAACCATTGGCAACAAAAGTGAGTACACCCCTAAGTGGAAATGTCCAAATTGGGCCCAAAGTGTCAATATTTTGTGTGGCAACCATTATTTTCCAGCACTGCCTTAACCCTGTTGGGCAGGGAGTTCACCAGAGCTTCACAGGTTGCCACTGGAGTCCTCTTCCACTCCTCCATGACGACATCACAGAGCTGGTGGATGTTAGAGACCTTGCGCTCCCCCACCTTCCGTTTGAGGATGCCCCACAGATGCTCAATAGGATTTAGGTCTGGAGACATGCTTGGCCAGTCCATCACCTTTACCCTTAGCTTCTTTAGCAAGGCAGTGGTCGTTATCAGTGTTTGGGGTCGTTATCATGTTGGAATACTGCCCTGCGGCCCAGTCTCTGAAGCTCTGCTTCAGTATGTCACAGTACATGTTGACATACATGGTTCCCTCAATGAACTGTAGCTCCCCAGTGCCAGCAGCACTCATGCAGGCCCAGACCATGACACTTCCACCACCATGCTTGACTGTAGGCAAGACACACTTGTCTTTGTTCTCCTCACCTGGTTGCCGCCACATACGCTTGACTCCATCTGAACCAAATAAGTTTATCTTGGTCTCATCGGACCACAGGACATGGTTCCAGTAATCCATGCCCTTAGTCTGCTTGTCTTCGGCAAACTGTTTGTGGGCTTTCTTGTGCATCATCTTTAGAAAAGGCTTCCTTCTGGGACAACAGCCATACAGACCAATTTGATGCAATATGCAGCGTTTGGTTGGAGCACTGACAGGATGACCCCCCACACCTTCAACCTCTACAGCAATGCTGGCAGCACTCATACGTCTATTTCCCAAAGACAACCTCTGGATATGATGCTGAGCATGTGCACTCATCTTCTTGGTCAACCATGGCGAGGCCTGTTCTGAGTGGAACCTGTCCTGTGAAACCACTGTATGGTCTTGCCCACCGTGCTGCAGTGCAGTTTCAGGGTCTTGGCAATCTTCTTATAGCCTAGGCCATCTTTATGTAGAGCAACAATTAAAAAAATTTCAGATCCTCAGAGAGTTCTTTGCCATGAGGTGCCATGTTGAACTTCCAGTGACCAGTATGAGAGAGTGTGAGAGCGATAACACCGAATTTAACACACCTTCTTCTCTTTCACACCTGAGACCTTGTAACACTAACGAGTCACATGACACCGGGGAGGGAAAATGGCTAATTGGGCCCAATTTAGACATTTCTACTTAGGGGTGTACTCACTTTTGTTGCCAATGGTTTAGACATTAATGGCTGTGTGTTGAGTTATTTTAAGGGGACAGCAAATTTACACTGCTATACAGGCTGTACACTCACTACTTTACATTGTAGCAAAGTGTCATTTCTTCAGTGTTGTCACATGAAAATATATAATAAAATATTTACAAAAATGTGAGGGGTGTAATTACTTTTGTGAGTATATATATATATATATATATATATATATATATATAGGTGGGAAAATATCACTATAGTTTACTAGTCAGGGGTTAAAAGCTACTAACCCAGAGGGAAAAAGTTACTATTCCACTCACTGTTAATGATTGGAAAAAGTCAAATTTATGTTTATAAATTGTAGTTATTTATTTCTATATTGATAGTAAAAAGTCAAATGTATATATTGTGTGTGTATATATGTGTATATATATATATATATATATATATATATAGATAGATTTATAGATGTGTGTGTATATATATATATACACACACACACATTTATATATATATACATATACATACATACATACATACATACATACATACATACATATGACTAAGAATAGTTAAATTAAATCATTAACTAAAATCTGAAAACCAATGTTGGCACGGACTCATTTTATAGCACGTATAAACACACATAAGAATTTCTATCTCATAAACATATTTGAAAAACACTTTCAAAGTCACTTAAAAAAGTCACTTAATACTGTATCTACAATCTATCTTGTTTGAAACAAAATACTTCATTAAAATATGTTATAATATAAGCTTTTTATTGGCAAGAACAAATATTTTGAAAAATGCCTCCCTTCCAGGTTTATATGCCGTGTTCTCCTCAGGACCTTTTTAATGGGCTCACCACCCGCCTTATTTTACTGACTAAAATGTAAGCCAATATTAAGCTTAAAGGGACATGAAACCCACACTTTTTTTTGGCATGATTCAGATAGATTATACATTTTTAACCAACTTTCCATTTTACTTTTGTTGTTATCAATTTTGCTTCATTCTCTGGTTGAACACATTTGTAAGCCAATGTAAATTGAGATACAAGTTCAGCCACTAATCAGTAGCTAGCTCCAAGCTCTAGATATGCTTTTAAACAAAGGATACCAAGAGAATGAAGCAAATTAGATAATAGAAGTAAAGTGGAAAGCTGTTTAAAATTGTATGCTCTATCTGAATCATGAAAGAAACATTTTGGTTTTCATGTCCCCTTAAATTAGCTAATAACTGTTTTGCAATGGTTGCACACATTCAGATAGATTACGAGTTTTGCGTTATGGCTCATAACGCTGCTTTTTCACTACCGCTGGTTCTACAAGTCTTGCAGGTATAGCTGTACCGCACACCTTTTTGGCTGTCACGCAACCTAACTACCGCACCTTTCAAAAAGTCCTTTTTCAATGGGACTTCTATAGCGCCGGTATTACGAGTTTGACTGTCCGGCCAAAAAGTGAGCGGTACAGCCTATAACTCTAAGATCTGTACTGCCACCTGAAAGTCCGTAGTTATGGGTTTTGCGCTACAAACTGTAGCATAAAACTCATGACTAAAGTGTTACAAAGTACACTAACACCAATAAACTACCTATTAACCCCTAAACCGAGGCCCTCCCACATCGCAAACACTAAAATAAAATTATTAACCCCTAATCTGCCGCTCTGGACATCGCCGCAACTATAATAAACATATTAACCCCTAAACCGCCATACTCCCGCATCGCAAACACTAGTTAAATATTAACCCCTAATCTGCTGCCCCAATGTCGTCGCCACCTACATACACTTATGAACCCCTAATCTGCTGTCCCTAACATCGCCGCAACCTACATTACTGTTATTAACCCCTACTCTGCTGCCCCCAATGTCACTGCCACTATACTAAAGTTATTAACCCCTAAACCTAAGTTTAACCCTAACCCCCACTAACTTTAACATAATTAAAATAATTACAATTAATACCTAAATTATTCCTATTTAAAAATAAATAAATACTTACCTGTAAAATAAAACCTAAGCTAGCTACAATATAACTAATAGTTATATTGTATCTAGCTTATGTTTTATTTTTATTTCACAGGTAAGTTTGTATTTATTTTAACTAGGTTGATTAGTTAGTAGTTATTAACTATTTACTAACTACCTAGTAAAAATAAATACAAATTTACCTGTGAAATAAAACCTAACCTGTCTTACAGTTAAACCTAACATTACACTAAAATTAAATAAATTACATTAATGAAATACAATTAACTAAATTACAAAAAAAACACACTAAGTTACACAAAATAAAAAAGAAATTATCAAATATTTAAACTAATTACACCTAATCTAATAGCCCTATCAAAATAAAAAAGCCCCCCCAAAATAATAAAACCCCTAGCCTAAACTAAACTGCCAATAGCCCTTAAAAGGACCTTTTGCGGGGCATTGAAATACAAACAACCCCCCAACAGTAAAACCCACCACCCACACAACCAACCCCCCAAATAAAAACCTACCTAAAAAACCTAAGCTCCCCTTTGCCCTGAAAAGGGCATTTGGATGGGCATTGCCCTTAAAAGGGCATTCAGCTCTTTTGCATTTCCCAAACCCTAAGCTAAAAATAAAACCCACCCAATAAACCCTTAATAAAACCTAACACTAACCCCCAAAGAAGACCGGACATCCATCCTCATCCAGCCGGGAGAAGTCTTCATCCAAGCAGGAAGAAGTCGTCCTCCAGGCGGGCAGAAGTCTTCATCCAGACGGCATCTTCTATCTTCATCCTTCCGACGCGGAGCGGCTCCATCTTCAAGACATCCGGCGCGGAGCATCCTCTTCATACAGTCCCAGCCGTACACTGAAGGTTCCCTTTAAGGTACGTTATCCAAGATGGCGTCCCTTGAATTCCGATTGGCTGATAGAATTTTATCAGCCGATCGGAATTAAAGGGTAAAAAATATTATTGGCTGATGCAATCAGCCAATAGGATTGAGCTTCAATCCTATTGGCTGATCCAATCAGCCAATGGGATTGAGCTTGCATTCTATTGGCTGATTGGAACAGGTTTATTTAGATTTTATTTGGGGGGTTGGTTGTGTGGGTGGTGGGTTTGTGTCGGTGGTGGGTTTTGCTGTTGGTTTACTGTTTTTTTTTTTACATTTCTTTTGGGCAATGCCCTGCAAAAGACCCTTTTAAGGGCTATTGGCAGTTTACTGTAGGCTAGTTTTTTTTTTTTATTTTGGGAGGGCTTTTTTATTTTGATAGGGCTATTAGATTAGGAGTAATTTGTTTTTATTTTTGATAATTTAGTGTTTATTTTTTTTTGTAATTTAGATAAATGTATTTTTTTAATTTAATTAATTTATTTTTATTGTAATGTTAGGTGTTAGTGTAACTCAGGTTAGGTTTTATTTTACAGGTAAATTTGTATTTATTTAACTAGGTAGCTAGTAAATAGTTAATAACTTTTTACTAACTAGTCTACCTAGTTAAAATAAATACAAACTTAGCTGTGAAATAAAAATAAAACCTAAGATAGATACAATGTAACTATTAGTTATATTGTAGCTAGCTTAGGGTTTATTTTACAGGTAAGTATTTAGTTTTAAATAGGAATTATTTAGTTATAATTAAAATAAATCTAAATAAAACCTATTATTAATATTAAAGTTAGGGGTGTTAGGGTTAGACTTAGGGTTAGGTTAAGGGGTTAATATATTTATTTAGTGTTAGTGATGTGGGAGGCCAGATGTTTAGGGGTTAATAACTTTAGTATAGGGGCGGCATATTAGGGGTTAATAAATGTATGTAGGTGGTGGCGACATTGGGGGTGGCAGATTAGGGGTTAATAAATGTATGTAGGTGGCGGCAGATTAGGGGTTAATAAGTGTAATGTAGGTGTCTGCAATGTTGGGGGCGGCAGATTAGGGGTGTTTAGACTCAGGGTTTATGTTAGGGTGTTAGGTGTGAACATACATTTTCTTTCCCCATAGACATCAATGAGGCTGCATTACGGAGCTTTACGCTCCGTCATTGCAGGTGTTAGGCTTTTTTTTAGCCGGCTCTCCCCATTGATGTCTATGGGGAAATCGTGCACGAGCATGTCAAAGCAGCGCTGGTATTTGTGTGCGGTATGGAGCTCAACGCAGCCATATCGACCGCAAACGCTGGGTTTTTTGCAAACCTGTAATATCGCTATTAAAGGTGGGTGGTGGAAATAACTTGCAAGTTATTAGCGAGCCACTCATAACGCAAAACTCGTAATCTGTCTGATAATCATTAAATCATTATGCTAAATAATGCAATCAATGTGTGTGTTGTATAGCTTAATTAACATTTATAACAAACAGAAAATGTTATCATACAGCCCCCCACCCGGCTACTTCATAATGCTACCGACTATTCAAATGTGTAATCAGTCTGTCATCTTTTAAAAAAAATATCTGAATGCTGGATCCATATTAGAATGATTAAGCTATACTTTTTTTTTAATTATTTTTATTATTAAGAAAAAGGAAAGAAAAAAATTGTTTCATTTGAAACTAACAAAAAAATGCTTGTGTTTCATTGATACTGCTGTATTCATGCTCATTGGCTGAAAAGAAAATGTCCCACTGTGTCAATAAAAAGTTGGTTTGTTGAGCACATACAAACCAAATTACAATAAATTGTAATACAGTTTTTAATGCTCTCTTCTAGTTCCCAACCTTCCCTCATATTGTCCTTTCTGCTGCTTCCCCTTCAGGTTTCCACACCCA
This sequence comes from Bombina bombina, assembly GCF_027579735.1. Taxonomy (NCBI): domain Eukaryota; kingdom Metazoa; phylum Chordata; class Amphibia; order Anura; family Bombinatoridae; genus Bombina; species Bombina bombina. The sequence continues at coordinate 681,503,971 of NC_069502.1, read as the reverse complement.
CAACATAACTGAGGCTCAACCCCTCCAGTAATTGTTCTTCCCACAAAACAAACATGGCTACCACCAAAAAGTCCCTCTCACCTCCTAGTCCCTGAAAGCCTAGGCAAAATGTTGTGGTATGGGGTAGGCTAACTAGTAGTGTGCCTAGGGCAGCAGAATTTTGGTAAAGTAAATTCTGAGGGATAAGTTCTATGGTTACCTAGTGGGGTTATACAAAAATAAAGGGCTTCAAATATGAGCTAAAGTTGTTGTGGGGCAGCAGATTTCACAGTTTTTTGTTGGAAGGCAAAAATATTTAAAGTGCATGAAACCCAAAAATTATTTTATATGACAGTAAAAAATTTAAAAAAAAAAAAAGCTAAAATTGTATTTTTGTTTTCAAATTAACTTTATGCATTTACAAAAACACTAGATGGCAGCAGTGATTTCACTATATAGCGCACCAGACATGTGCAGGCTACCTAGGTATGCTCTTCAATATAGAATACCATGTGGAAGTAGCAAATTCGATAATAGAAGTAGATTGGATTTTTTTTTTTAATTTCTATGGTTTATCTGAATCATGAAAAAAATGTGTTTCTTGTCCCTTTAAATATACCAATATTCATTTAAAGGGACACTCAAGTCAAAATTAAACTTTAATGATTAAAATACAGCATGCAATTTTAAGAGACTGTCCAATTTACTCACATTATAAAACTGTGCACAGTCTTTTTATATACACACTTGCTGTGGCACCAGCTACTACTGAGCATGTGCACAAGTTAACAGTGTTATACGGCTGTCACATGATAGAGGGTCCGGCAAATAGGTAAAAAAAATAAATTTGTCAGAAATAAATCTACTGCTTATTTGAAATGTATAGTAATTGTTATTGTATTGTCTTTTTATTATGCACTGTATTTAATGATCCGCTGGGTAATAATGTGCTAACTGCAAACTAGTCGGTAAACACATAAAACTGCACTGTACTAATGTGCTATTGATTTGTATTTTAGGAGTCACTGATCACCCTATTCAAGAAGCTAAGAAGCCTTATCTGTGATGTTTGTGCTGCACAAAACAGAATCTTGCAGAACCCAGAGATTGAGAGTGAACCTGCATCAGGTAAGCAGCCCAATGACAACCAGTATCTTTCCCAGGGCAATTAGTCTACTCAATGATGTTGTTAGAAGCTAAATTGTCCGTTTTCATTGGTTGTTTATTACCTACCTATGAGTTTCCCAGGCTGATATCAAACACAAGTACTAATCAAGCAGGATAGCAAGCTACAATATGTGTACTGTAAACAATGCAGTGATAGCAATAACAAAATAACAAAATATGTATATTGCCTCTGGGTATTGTTAATAGTATGATGTTTGTATTCCTACTGACACAGCTTGCATAATGGCCTTTTATACTTTAAGTTAACCCCACTTCAATTATGTTTATTATGAAATTGCCCATATTTTTTATTCATTTTTAAAACGTTATTTTTAAAATAATATTGTTTATAGTTTAAACACTTTAAATAAATCAAGGCTTATTGAATTAAATTTCAGTCTGACATTGTGTTAGGTGTACAGATGCAAATATATGTTTATGCAGTGACACTTTGTTTAGTTTAAAGGGACAGGAAAGTCAAAAATAAAGTTTCATGATTTAGATAAAGCATGTGATTGTAAACAACTTTACAATGTATTTATATTATTAAATTTGCTTTGTTTTCTTGGTATCCTTTGTTGAAAGCATACCTAGGTATGTTAAGGAGCAGTAATACATTACTGAGAACTAGCTACTGATTGGTGCATTGATGCTCCTTCAACAAAAGATACCAAGATAATGAAGCAAATATGATAACATTAGGATAAAATAATTATATATCTAGGACTTTTTCTTTCTCTTTTGTAATTAATAAGTAAAATAGAAAGTTGTTTAAAACAGTATGCTGTATCTGATTAATGGAAGAAAAATGCGGGGTTTCATTTCCCTTTAAAAATATACACTTTGCAACATCACTTTTCTTTCCAAAGCAAATTCAAAATAAATAAATAAGTACACACCTTTACCACTAAACAAATGCTAGATAGAATGATGCATTCAAAGAAAAGATTAGTCTGAGAATAACATGTAGATGTATTTTTTTAAAGTTTCATTAGTTGTTAAAATATTGACAAAATTGGGGGGCGGAGCCAACAACCAAGCTGAGTAGACGTGTTTGAGAGAACTCCTGCAGAAATTTACTCAATACTCTTGCAAATGGGGAACAATCCTAAGCAATTTATCCCGAATCACCCTTAGCCCAAGCAGATCTACCTTTCCTTTGATTGTGGGATTTCTTACTTCATTTTTATAGTGGATTTTCCTTCAGGCTGTCATTACCAACTAGGAAAATCCCAGGCCTCTGCGGCCTACTATAGAGATGACGACAGTTATGGTGGAAGACTGTTCAGCTATTCATGAGGCTTTGTGGGAGTTGGCTCTACAGCTGTCAGCAAATTTCGAGGACCTTTGTGGCCATTGTGGAACAAAAGGAGTTTAGGAGTCATGACAGACCAAGGGACGCGAGTACCCTGACACGCACAGAACAACCTCTCTTGCAAGGGGACCTGCATATGGAGGTGGTGGTAGAAGGTTTCACTGGTGTACATGGTGTTCCCGTAGGCTGCAATGATTGTGTACTTGATGCGACCGGCTCTGTGAGACAGACAACTCCATGATCGATGACACGGAGGGAGCTTTTTATCGACATACCTAATACGATTCGTGACTGGAAGGAGCCATTACCGCTACTCTACAACGTCACAGCTGAGGTTACTGACCAGCCAGGGGTGAGGATACTTCCCGCGGATACCGCTGGTGCTTATGAGGCTCTGTGGGGCTACAACTGCTACATATATGGTACTTTGCTTCCTTTGGGGAGTAGCGATCTAGCTGACCACATGTCCCTACATGAGGGAGCTTTGAGGCTGGATTTTTCCGGGCCGGTGCGGTGGGCCTGTGATATGTCATGTCTGAGTGGTGTGTACCACTTCCTCGAGGAGGTTTGTACAGTCATACTAATGCTCTGCACAACGAACAGATCGCTACCGCAGGAAACTAAAGAACAAGGTGGTCACTTGTGCGTTTATGTTCCAGCAGGCATAGGTTAACTTATAGTATCTTCTATAGTTCGGCTTGCCGGAGCATGTGCCCGTATAAGTGATCCACCCTAAGAGACTAATTTGGACCTTTTCCCCTATTAATACTGACTTAGAAGCTCTTTTGTTTTACAACCTCTAGTACCCCAAGAAGCGAGAATGAGCTGATGACATAGACATCAGCATATGGATATATCTTACAGAATAGAACTAGTTTAAGCCACATGTTTGTATATCTTCCCATAATTTTCTTGGCACCTTTCAAATGTATTGATTATTTGTTATATTCATAATGCTCCCACATTATTGTAAAAGATAGTGGCTTTCCTTGTAAATAAGCCGCAACAGGACATGTCTGCAGGGTAAAACTGTAACATCAATCGCAAGCCATGAGCGTTCAAACTTGATCTTTATGGCTTTCCCATATGTTTCCATTTTAAGATAAGTTTGAAATGTCTAATATATTTACTAGGCTAGTCATGTGGTTTGGACTTATGTTTTATGTTCTCTAGCCAACCTATACGCTTGTCTTACCTTATTGTTTACAGAAGGGTATAGTCCAGCTTAACCATATATTAGTTTGCTACATTGGCTTCTGAGGGTTAGATAGTCTGACATTGAATTATACAAAGTTGGCGATTAGGGTGGTGTACTATTAGAGATATACAATATATGTCAAATGTGCTTTTATGTGCCCTATGTTTATATATTAATATCCCCTTTGACTTTATGTAGCCCAATTGATACCTTAACCTCCCTCCTGTTGTGGGACTTTGGCAATATATTTTGGGAGCCACCTGCGGCCGAGGTGGCTTGCCACAGAATTATGTGTTTTATTCCTGCCACAGGGGTGGATCTTAACCTATAAGTTAAAGCGAATGGGACTTACTATTCATTTAAGGATTTTAAATAACAGCACGTATGCCCTAATGCTAGCTCATGTGGTCCCCCATATTGACTAGAAACTTATTGTGTCCTTAGCATTCTGTCACTTTATATAACACCGTGGTTTACTTGAGGAGCAATATTTCTGTAATGTGAAGTGTACATTTTTTGAGATACTCTTATTCTTTTGTATTTAATGTCAACAATTGTTCTAAACTGGGAAGACGCTACTTAAACTTTCATGTTTATACATTTCTGTACATCTGTTGATGTTCCCAGCTGCTAACAGAGGTTTATCGGTTCACAGAGATTCTTATATTCCTCCACCTCCAGAACTCTCCCTTCGTGGTCTTATGAATGACTCTTGATTTGCCTCATAAGGTCTCATGTGTTTTACAGGTTAGGAGGCTCTTTCTATAACAAGCTAAGAGTGGGTTAGATGCTGTTCTATATGTATAATTATTTGCTGATGACTCACCTCACAGTTTTCCCATGCTTAATTTAATTTCATATGCTATTTTCCCCATAGGGTTATGAACTGCATATATATATATATATCCATATCCTATCTTGTAAGCAGGTAATTTAAAAGAGGCACCCCAAATTGCTATCACTGTCTAAATTTGAATGCACTTTAATAGGGCTGTTCTATTCAATAACCTAAGTATGCTTTAGATAGGTAACATTTTCTTAGTATTTCACTGACATCTGACAAGGTTCCCTGTCTCCCTACTTGAGTAATTAGCGGCTAGGTGCTTCTACACTTGATATTAGTTTTTCAGATGTTCTATATAGACGGAAATCTGGATAGTTATTGCTCTAGGGACATGGGTCACTGATGTCTCCCCTCATCCTTTCTCACTCCTGAGAGAGAGTGGGTCATATCCCTTTTCCGGCTTCGTCCAGTGGTGACAATTACCCCTTAATGCCCGACACCAAAGCATTAAAACATTATCTGTCTCTTGGTACCCCTAACCTTAGCCTCCTGAGTTAGGGCTGGATTCGTCGCCTCACCTCTTTACTCCATTCTGCTCATCCCCCCCCCCACACTTTTTAACTACTGTTCACCTTTATTTAGGTGGACAAACAAGCGGTATTTACCCGCTATTGATATTGTACTGTCATAAGTTGCTCTTATCCTTCTGTCTATAAAGAAAATGAGGCAATTTGCCCTCCAATTATGTGCATTTAGTAGGAGCAACTCGTTTTGACTCCATATAATCTGTACGTCTTCAGATAATAAATACATCTCTTTTATAATTAATATATCACTCTATAGGAAGTATAAGATTTTCTGGTTGTTTAAATTCTCTTCACTTGGTTATGCGTTTATATAGGAAACAAAAGGAAAAAAGAGGTAATGCTTGATTATATGTATTTGATTTTGTATTCGCATACAATGTCCTTCATTTTCATTATGTTCTTTTGGTGAGATACATGTATGATATCTGAATTAAGATTTCTTTATTCTCTTATATGAAAAGGTTTCATTGTTCAATGGATAAACAATGTCTTGTATGCCAAATTTACCAAAGTAATGCAAAAGTTATATTTTGTTTATGTTCTTTCTTTTTCTTGTGTTACCTCAATAAAAATCTTTGATTCAAAAAAAATATTGACAAAATTAGTGTAAAGTATTAGTATCTATAAAACAATGGGAGCTGCCATGTTGTAAATTCGGTTACCTTCTCTGCTGTGGCCAATTAGGGACAGTTATAAATATTTCACAAAGAGTGTGCAGCCAATGACTGTGTGGAATAAAACAGTTTTCTACACTTCCATTTCTAACAGGAAATGAAAAGCTCACAATTTCAGAATGGAATTACAGGAAAAGGGGACAAAATAAATAATGACAGTATATTGCAGACTTTTATATATATATATATATATATATATATATATATATGTGTGTGTGTGAATTATTATTTTATATTACCATCTCAAAGTGTTTAATTTCCATTTAATTTCATTATCTTAATCTGCTCTTTACCCCAAACACACATAGTGTCATCCCCCAATCTGCGCTTTCAGAGCAGATGACCTCACTTGTACTGGAACATCATTGACCTAGATTCAATCAAACCCATTTCTGAAAGGAATATCTTGCAAAAAAATAAAAATACCCCCCCAAAGATCTGTAGGCTGTGTTATTTATAAAACTGAACTTATATTGTTCAAGAAGGAAAGAGAGATGAATAACATTAATGATTTAATGCATTCAGCATTGTCATAGACAACTATAGGGAACTTTTGAAATGTCTATGATTAATAAATTAAGTATGAAAATCAGTGCATTTCAGAAACTACTATATAGCAGTGACGTGCAGTGAGGTCAGACGCTGGTGAGGCACTAGATATGATACGAAGGAGAAACACATGTACAGAGGGCCGCAAGTGCCCCAAACAGGGCAGGTTTAAATGATAGCTGGACCAGTGCACAGGTGACATAATCAGGTGATGGGTGAGAGCAAGTTAGTAACCACTGAGTTACTGATCAGCTGATTACTTCACCTGTGCACTGATTCAGCTATAATTAAAACCTGGCCTGTTGGGGGTACTTGAGGACCATTGTTGAGAAACACTGCACTAAAGCACTTGCTTATCGGAAATATATTGATTACCTGGAAAATAAAGCACACATACTCTGCTCACTGACACCCACACACACTCTGCTCACTGACACCCATACACACTCACACAATTCTGTGGCACAGTGCCAGTTACTAAGCAATTAGAATGATACACAATCTCTTCTCTACTCACTACTGTATTGTAAAAATAGAAATAATTTACCATAAAAGTTTTATACAAAGGACAAGTTATCAATACTGCCAACACAGCTGCTGCTGCAATATGGTGTTCAAGAAACGCACGTGCACATCCCACTTAGGTATGCTCTTCAACAAAGGACACCAAAGGATACCAAAAGAATGAAGTACATAATAAAAGTAAAATAGAAAGTTAATTTATTTATTTTTGTGTGCAATTTCTATGTGAATGATGGAAATGTAATTATGACTTTCATGTTCCTTTCAAAAACTAATTTGATTTGCTGACATGGGGCCAGTAACAGTTGATGCAAATTCTCAAAATATAAATAACTAGAAAAGTCTATTAAAATAGCATGCTCTACCTCAATCATGAAAGTTTAATTTTAAATGTCTCCCTTTGACTATGTGTTTAACCAGTTACTTTACAGTGGCATTATTTCTAAAAACATTTAACTGCAATAATTATATATATTTTTTAAATGACTCGTTATCTCCTTTTTATTAATATAAACTTGAATAAAAGCAGCACATATTAAAAACACAATGCAACGGCTTTCAATTGATTTGGGAATTACAAGTTATCAGCAGTCTTTAAATGGAGACACAGAGAAAAATAAAAATAGATACTGCATCCTCTGACTGAACAGACATAACATATATGGGGTTTGTACCTAATTAAATAAAATAACCATGAAAAGGGAGGCTTAGCAATATTCAATGTCAAAAACTTTACTTTAATTAATGTGGACACTGCACACTTAACTTCAAACTCTGGGTTTTAAATTATGGATTTAAATTTGAATTGACCCTTTGACTTCCTGTCAGTATTGGGTTATGCTCACTTACTGTCCCCCTGTTAATGATCTGTATCTGAACACAATTTGTGAATCACAAGAGATGTAGAATACTACTTTACTCTTCTGCTTGGGTTATGCTCACTTACTGTCCCCCCTGTTAATGAGCTGCATCTGAAGACAATTTGTGAATCACAAGAGATGTAGAATACTACTTTACTCTTCTGCTTGGTGTCATCTGTTCTTAGGTTACCTCAGCTTCCAGTTGTGTCCCATGACCCTGCTCACTGCAGCCTCCTTCTGATTAATCTACATATCCTTCACTTGCTAGGAGGCATTAAGAGGGGGGCCTCCTATTGGTACCAATTTCTGCTGCTAATATATTGACAGAACACAGGTGGCGCTGCAGCACAGCTTTTCCTTTGACTCATGTACTGCAATGGAGAGAAGCATTCCTGTACCTGCCTCTTCATAGCATTACATGGGGGGAAAATATTTTTTTTTTTTACTTTTTTTTTTGTTTTAATTAAAATTTAATTAAGCTTTGGCCACATATGGCAGGGTAGGCACTGCCTCCCCTGCCTCTTATGAGTGCACGTCCCTGCTATATAGTAACAGTAACAGCAAACTTATATTTGAAGGAGCCATGGAAGCAATAATGCAATAATACAATGCTCTAATACAGTACTTTAGAACCTCATCTTCCACTTGCATGTCCATTCAAAGGCTTATGAACTACATGAACCCTTTTGAAGACTCATTAACTACATTTCTATAAGGTAGTTGTTATGATCCAACTTAAAGTGACAGTCAACACTAAAATTGCTGTTGTTTAAAAAGATAGACAAGCTTTTACTACCCATTCCCCAGCTTTACACAACCAACATTGATATATTAATATACTTTATAACATTTAAACCTCTAAATTTTTGCCTGTTTCTAAGCCACTACAGACAGCCTCTTATCACTGCTTTTTTATTAGCTTTTCACAACAGGGGAGTGTTAGTTCATCTGAGCCATATAGATAAAATTTTGTGATCACGCCCATGGCTTGTGGCAGACACTGCAATCATTGGCTAAAATGCAAATCAATAGTAAATAAAAAGTCATGTGATCAGGGGGTTGTCAGAAGATGCTTAGATACAAGGAAATTACAGAGGTAAAAAGTATATTAATAGAACTGTGTTGGTTATGCAAAACTGGGGAATGGATAATAAAGGGATTATCTATATTTTAAAACAATAACAATTCTGGTGTAGACTGTCCCTTTAAAGGGACATAAAAATGCAAAATTCTGCTTTCCTCCCATAAGGCAGGAAGAGTCCACGACTTCATTCCTTACTGTTGGGAATTCAACACCTGGCCACCAGGAGGAGGCAAAGACACCCCAGCCAAAGGCTTAAATATCCCTCCCATTTCCCCTATCCCTCAGTCATTCTTTGCCTTTCGTCACTATAAGAGGTGTTAGAGAAGTGTCAGAAGATTTGGATAGGACTGGAGTTTTAAGTAATCACGTCAACCTCTCAGTGAGGGTATTGATGAAAGTCTGGAGATGCAGTGAAAGTTTTTCTGCTAACCCAAAGCTCCTGAGCAATCCATGTTGACGAGTTTCACTGCTTGCTGTTACACACTCAAGTCCATGTCAGAAGTGTCGCTGCAAGACTTTCACACTTGAGAGTCTGTGCCTGTTCCACAGCATGGATCCTTAAGGGTAAGACCGTTTTATATATACACTTTTTCTATACAGGGTCACAGTGTGGCTCCTTTATTCTTCAATATGATCAACGGTTAATATCTCCTTCAGGGAGATTATTTGAACAGCTAGGGGTTATTTATAACTGCTTTAATATGAGAGTTTTTTGGCCTCATAGACTGTGTGCTTTTGGCTTGGAACAAACAGGTTTCACTTTCATTTTTAAGTGTTACGCAGCTCATAATAGCTTAGCGCCTTTTTCATAGCAGGGGAAGTCCTGTCCTATGCTCCACATGACCGTGTGCGGTCTTTTCATTTCCTACGATCCTGCTTCGGACATCACTCCTAAGGAGAGCGTTTTCACTGTTAGCTGTCTGGGTCTAGGAAGTGGTGAGTGCCCCAGCCATTGGGATTATAAAGGTGCCGTTTTTTGAATAAAAGCATTTACTTTTTGTCTGCCCTGTGAATATATATTAGCTATGGAGGACTCTGATACTACATTAAAAGGTACTGCTCCTTCTGTACTGATGAATAATTCCTGTTTATATTGTGAGGAGTCTGTGGTTTGCCCGCCTGCACAATTTTGTTCCATTTGCCTAAGCACTGTTCTAAAGTCTAAGAAGGGAGACAAGCCTGCTAATACTCATAGCGCTATTAGCCCCTCTGAGCCGTCTACCTCTCAGGAATCTGAGTCCCGAGAGATTACTACCCTTTCTACACTACTCGCTCCACATGCAGTTCCCCCGCGGCTCAACTAATCCTCCATCTGGAGGGGGCTTTTTTCCGGTGGACTTTACTGCGCAGCTACAATCGGCAGTGTCTGCGGCCCTGAGTGCCTTACCTCGCTCTAGCAAACGTAAGAAAAAAGGTAAAACATAGTTCTCCTGACCTAGAGTCATCTAAATATTTGTCGGATTTAGCTACTATGTCCCAGCTATCCAAGGATGAGTTAATCTCTGTAATTTCAGAGTGTCAGACTTCAGTTTCTAAACCTCCTTCAGCGGAGGAACCCTCCTTTAGATTTAAAATTGAGCATCTGCCTTTTTTATTAAAGGAGGTTCTGTTTACGCTTGAGGTTCCAGAGGCTACACTCCCTGAGGTACCTAAGATCCCTAAATTAGACAGGGTTTATGAAGACAGGAAGGTCCCTCTGACTTTTCCTGTGCCAGTTAAGATGGTGAACATTATTAGTAATGAATGGGAAAAGAATAGGCACTTCTTTTTCCCCCTCATCTACTTTTAAAAAATAAGGTGGATGGCACTATTTCTACGCTGCCTAAGCATACTACTATCCATCTGGAGAATAGATCTTCTTTTAGAAAGCCTATGGATAAGAAAATGGCTGAGGAAGATGTTTCAACATACAGGGTTTTTACTTCAAGCGGCGGCAGCTGTAGCCGCGGTTGCTGGAGCAGCTACCTACTGGTGCGACACGCTGTCAGAGCTCATTGAGGTGGAGACTCCCCTCAAGGATATTCAGGAGAGAATTAAGGCTCTGAGAATTTCTAACTCCTTCATCTGTGATGTGAATATGCAGATATTCGCCTAAATGCAAAGGCTTCTGGCTTTGCGGTCCTAGCCCGCCGGGCTCTCTGGTTGAAGACTTGCTCTGCGAGTATGACTTCTAAATCCAGACTACTTTCTTTTCCTTTCAAGGGGAATATTTTATTCGGTCCAGGGCTGGACTCCATTATTTCTACGGTTAACGGAGGGAAAGGTGCCTTCCTACCGCAGAATAAGAAAAATAGGCCTAAGGGACGACAATTGTCTAATTTTCGTTCCTTTCCTTCTGACAAATCACAACAACAGCAATCCTCATCCAGGTCCGAGCAGCCCAAGATTACTTTGAAACGGCTCACTCCTGGAATGAGTCAAAACAGACTAAAAAGCCAGTTGAGAACAAATCGGCATTAAGGGGCGGCCCCTGATCCGGAATCGGATTGAGTAGGGGGCAGACTGTCTCTTTTTTCAGATGCTTGGTTCCAGGATGTACAGGATCCTTGGGTCCTGGAGGTTGTATCTCAAGGATATAAGATAGGATTCAAGTCTCATCTGCCCAGGGGCAGATTCCTACTCTCCAGTCTGTCTACAAGACCAGAAAAGAGGGCTGCATACGCAATCTCTCCCCTCTAGAAGCAATTGTCCCAGTACCTACAGCAGAAAGAGGTTTGGGGTTTTATTCAAACCTTTTCATGGTTTCAAAGAAGGAGGGAACTTTTCGTCCAATTCTGGACCTAAAGTGCCTAAACAAGTTTCTGAGTGTTCCCTCTTTCAAGATAGAGACAATACGGTCAATCCTTCCTCTGGTTCAGGAAGGGCAGTTTATGACTACTATAGACCTGAAGGATGCATACCTTCACGTTTCAATACAAAGGGAACATTTACAGTTACTGAGGTTTGCCTTTCTGGACCAGCACTTCCAGTTCATAGCTCTTCTGTTTGGCCTAGCTACTGCTCCAAGGATATTTACAAAGGTTCTGGGGGCTCTTCTAGCCGTTGCCAGATTACAAGGTATTGCAGTAGTGCCTTACCTGGACAATATCTTTTCATCTAGCGGAAGAACATTCAGAGTCCCTTCTCAATCTTCTCCGATCACATGGATGAATGATAAACTTGGAAAAGAGTTCACTTACTCCAAGTATAAGGGTGAATTTCCTGGGGACAATAATAGACTTCATATCCATGAGAATATTCCTCACAGATCAGAGACGTTGCAAGCTAACTACTGCATGTCTTGCCCTTTCAGGCCTCCTTGAGACCCTCAGTGGCTCAGTGTATGGAGGTGATCGGACTCATGGTGTCCTGTATGGACATCATTCCATCTCAGACCCTTACAACTATGCATGCTGAGACAATGGAAAGACGATCAGTCAGATCTGTCTCAACAGATTGGGCTGGACAACCTGTCGAGAGACTCGCTCTCTTGGTGGCTCTGTCCAGATCATCTGTCCCAAGGCACGTGCTTCTTGAGACTGTCCTGGGATATTGTTACTATGGACGTAAGCCTTTCCAGCTGGGGAGCCGTTTGGGGTGCCAAGAAGGCACAAGGACTGTAGACTCAGGAGGAGTCCTCCCTTCCAATCAATATATTGGAACTCTGGCCAATCTTCAATGCCTTGAAGGCTTGGCCTCTTCTGGGTTCGTCCCAGTTTATCAGATTCTAATCCGACAATATAACCTCAGTTGCCTACATCAACCATCAGGGTGGAACGAGAAGTTACTTGGTGATGAGAGAAGTATCTCAGATACTAGAGTGGGTGGAGGCTCACAGATGTACGCTGTCAGCGATACACATTCTGGGTGTGGACAACTGGGAAACTGACTTCCTCAGCAGGCAATCCTTTCACCCAAGGGAATGGTCTCTCCACCCCAAGGTGTTTGCAGAGATATGCAGTGAATAAGGAACGCCGGAGATAATTCTCATTGCATTCCGCCTCAATACCAAGCTACCCAGGTACAGGTCGAGGTTGAGGGATCGCCAGGCGGAATTGATAGATGCCCTATCAGTACCATAAAGGTTCAGACTTGTATATCTTTTCCATCTAAAGGGGAGGAGAATCCACGGCTTCATTCATTACTTTTGGGAATTAAGAACCTGGCCACCAGGAGGAGGCAAAGACACCCCAGCCAAAGGCTTAAATACCTCCCCCACTTCCCTCATCCCCCAGTCATTCTTTGCTTTTTGTCACAGGAGGACGGCAGAGAAGTGCCGAAGATCGGAGTAGTCTCTTATGGAGGGTAGTACTCTTCGGAATGGGACTGGCGTTTTAAGTAGTCCTGTCAGCCTCTCAGTGAGAGCCTGGGTGAAAGTTAGAGTCCGGAGATGCAAGGAGAGTCTTTCTGCGAAACCATCACAACTCATATTACCAGCTCCACAAGCAATCAGCGTTGACGAGTTTTGTTGCCTGCTTTTTACACTCAAGTCCATGTCAGGAGTGAGGCTACTAACCTGTCACACTTGAAGAGCCATGTTCCTGTTCCATGGCGTAGATTCTGGTAAGATTGTTTCATTTTATTACATAATGATAACACGGAAGACGGTCACAGTGTGACGCCTTTTTATCTTTAAAAGAATCAAGGGTTAATATTCCTGGAAAGGGGATTATTGAACATGGGGGGTTTATACATGATATTGTTTATTGTGTCATTGCTGCGTTATGTGCGAGATAAAGCTCTGGCAATATGTGGAACTTTCAGGTGACTTACAGCAGTATGGTGCGGCCCTTTTTTGTCGCGTTTCCTCCTTAGGCAGGGGCGGTTCCTGACGGGCATTCCATGTGACCGGGTGTGGCTATGTATCTTCCTCTGTTGATCAGCAGCGCAGGAGACAAAACGGTTTCTGTAGTCCGGGTCATAGAAGGTGGTGAGTGACCCGGCCATTGGAGATAATAAAGGTGCCTATTTATTAAGTTAATCTAGTCCTTAATATCAGCAGAAGCTATGGAGGACTCTGATGCGTTAGAGGGCTCGCCCTGTTTAACTAGGTCTCATTCCTGTGTTTATTGTGAGGAGGTTCTAGTAGATTAGCCTGCTTAACTATGTTCCACATGCCTTAATAAAGTTATGACATCTAAGAGCAAACGGATGTCTAGTACTACTAAGCCGTCCACCTCTGAGGGGTCCCCATCCCGTGAGGTGCATTCCTTGCATCCATCTCCTATTGCACATGCCCCAGGGTCCAACCATTACTCCTGCGGAAGAAATTTGTTGGCCGTCAGATTTTGCAGATCAACTGCAAACAGCGGTATCGAAAGTGATCCATGCCTTACCACGTTCTGCTAAGCGCAAGCGTAGGGTGTATCATGGCGGCCCAGGGGGTTGTCTACGCCTGTGGAAATTTCTGAGGCATTATACGACGGCGAGGCCCACCCCGACTCTTTGGAGGAGGCCCCTTCTAGGTCAGAGTCCATGTCATCTAAACCTCCAGCGGCGGAGGAGCCTGACTTTAGGTTTAGGATGGAAAATTTGCGCTTTTTGCTGAGACAAGTGCTTGATACTCTGGAGGTTCCGGGACCGAAACTTCCATAAGAACCTGCGATTCCTAAGCTTGATAAGGTATATGAGGACAGGGTGGTGTCTCAGGCCTTCCTGGTTCCTGTTAAGATGGCAAATATTATTAAGAATGAATTCGAGCGATTAGGTTCTTCCTTTTCCCCTTCTTCTTCCTTTAAGAAACTGTTCCCCGTCCCAGACTCTCAGCTGGAGCTGTGGGGTACTGTCCCTAAGGTGGATGGTGCTATCTCCACGCTCGCGAAGCGGACAACTTTTCCCCTGGAGGATAGTTTGTCGTTTAAGGAGCCCATGGATAAAAAATTGGAAAACATGTTAGAGAGCTCTCCTCTCTAGGTGTCATCGTACCAGTACCCCAAGCAGAAAGGGGTCTAGGGTACTATTCAAATCTTTTTGTGGTTCCAAAGAAAGAGGGCACGTTCCGCCCGATTCTCAACCTAAAGTGTTTAAACAAGTTTCTGAGTGTTCCATCGTTCAAAATGGAAACGATCAGATCTATTCTGCCCCTAGTTCAAGAGGGACAGTTCATGTCAATCATAGACTTGAAGGATGCTTACCTTCATGTGCCAATCCACAGGGACCACTTCAAGTTCCTGAGATTTGCGTTTCTGGACCAACACTTCCAGTTTGTGGCCCTTCCCTTTGGTCTGGCGATGGCCCCAAGAGTCTTCACGAAGGTTCTGTGGATGCTACTTGCGGTGGCCAGAGCCAGAGGCATTGATGTGGCGCCCTATCTGGATGACATCCTAGTCCAGGCGCTGTCGCTCCGTCTCGCAGAGGATCATTCGAGGTCTCTTTTTCTTTTGCTCATATCTCAAGGTTGGAAGATCAACTCAGGAAAGAGTTCCCTGATTCCCGAGCAACAGGGTGGAGTTCCTGGGTACGATAATAGACTCTATGTCCATGAAAGATTTTCTCACAGATCATCAACGCAGGAAGATGGCATCCTCTCGTCTTGCCCTCAAGCCCCTCTGTGGCTCAGTGTATGGAGGGGATCGGACTCATGGTTTCCAGCATAGACGTCATTCCATTCACCAGGTTCCATTTCAGGCCTCTTCAATTGTGCATGTTGAGACAGTGGAACGGCGATCATTCAGATCTATCACAGCAGATATCCATGGATACTTGGACTTCCCTCTCATAGTGGATCCGTCTGGAGCAACTGTCCATGGGGAGATCCTTCTTGAGGCCATCCTGGGAGATTGTCACCACGGATGAGCTGTTTGGGATGCCAGGATGGCACAAGGAAAATGGTCCCGGGAGGAGTCTCTCCTTCCGATAAATATTCTGGAACTCCAAGCAATCTACAATGCTCTGAAGGCATGGCCTCTTCTGGGGTCGTTCAGCTTCATCAGATTCCAGACCGACAACATTACCTCGGTGGCTTACATCAACCACCAGGGGGGTACGAGGAGCTCCCTAGCTATGAGGGAGCTGCTCGCTCTCAGCGATTCACATTCCAAGTGTGGACAACTGGGAAGTAGACTTTCTCAGCAGGACATCCTTCCGGGGGAATGGTCTCTTCACCCCGAAGTGTTTGCGGAGATTTTTCTCAGGTGGGGAACGCCGGAGATAGATCTCATGGCGTCCAGACTCAATTGCAAGCTACCCCGATACGGGTCGATGTCCAGGGATCCCCAGGCAGAGCTGATAGATGCCTTAGCGGTGCCTTGGGGGTTCAGCCTAGCTTACATTTTTCCACCGTTACCACTTCTACCTCATGTAGTGGCACGCATCAAACAGGAGTGAGCTTTTGCCATTCTGATTGCTCCATCATGGCCGCGGAGGACGTGGTTTGTGGATCTGGTGGGGATGTTATCCTCTCCGCCGTGGAGGTTACCCTGTCGCAGGGATCTGCTGGAACAGGGCCCCTTTCAACATCAAAATCTCGATTCTCTGAGGCTGACTGCGTGGAGATTGAACGCCTAGTCTTGGCCAAGAGAGGCTTTTCTGAAAGTGTGATTGATACTCTCATTCAGGCAAGGAAGCCAGTCACTCGTCGCATCTACCATAGGGTGTGGAGGACTTACTTGTCCTGGTGTGAAAAGCATGGATATCCTTGGCATAAGGTGAATGTATCCAGGATTCTGTCCTTTCTCCACGACGGTTTGGAGAAGGGTCTTGTTGCTAGTTCCTTTAAAGGGACAGATTTCGGCATTATCAGTCTTGTTGCATAGGAGACTCGCTGAGCTCCCTGACAACCAGTCTTTTGTTCAGGCTCTGTCTAAAATCAGGCCTGTCTTTAGACAGTCTGCTCCCACATGGAGCTTAAACTTGGTCCTTAAGGATTTGCCGAAGGTTCCGTTTGAGCCTATGCATTCCATTGACATTAATATTCTGTCTTGGAAGGTTCTTTTCCTGTTGCCCATTGCATCGGCACGCAAAGTATCTGAACTGGCTGCCTTGCAATGTCAGCCCCCTTATCTGGTTTTTCATGCGGATAAGGCTGTGCTTCGCACTGGTTTCGGGTTTCTTCCCAAGGTGGTGTCTAACCGTAACATCAATCAGGAAATAGTGGTTCCTATTTGTGTCCTAACCCTTCTTCTTCTAAGGAGACGTTGCTTCATAATCTGGATGTGCCCTGAAGTTCTATCTTCAGGCTACGAAGGATTTCAGACAGTCTACATCTCTTTTTGTGGTGTATTCAGGGAAGTGCAAGGGGCAGAAAGCCTCTTCTACTTCTTTGTCCTTTTGGTTGAGGAGCTTGATTCGCTTGGCCTATGAGACAGCGGGACATAAGCCTCCTCAGAGGATCACTGCTCATTCAACTAGCTTCTTCTTTAGGCATCTAGGGAGCAAATTTGTAAGGCGACTACCTGGTCCTCCTTACACACTTTTACAAAGTTTTACATATTTTACTTTTTGCTTCTGCGGAAGCTGTTTTTGGGAGAAAGGTTTTGCAGGCTGTGGTGCCCTCAGATTAGGGTCCACCTTTTTACCCTCCCGGTTTCATTCAGTGTCCTCTAGAGCTTGGGTATATGTTCCCAACAGTAATGAATGAAACTGTGGACTCTACTCCCCTTTAGATGTAAAACATTATGCTTTCCTGATAATTTCATTTCCATCGAGGGGAGGAGAGTCCTCGGCTCCTGCCTGTATCTCCGATGGGCGGACCTAAGTTGAATTCATCTTCTGGCACCATTCATACCCTGATGTTTCTCCTACTGTTCCTTGTTCCCTCTGCAGAATGACTGGGGGATGATGGAAGTGGGGGAGATATTTAAGCCTTTGGCTGGGGTGCCTTTGCCTCCTCCTGGTGGCCAGGTTCTTAATTCCCAACAGTAATGAATGAAGCCGTGGACTCTCCTCCCTCAATGGAAATTAAATTATCAGGTAAGCATAATTTATGTTTTTCCTCCATTACCGCTTCTCCCTCGTGTGGTGACTCTCATCAAGCAGGAGCGAGCATCAGTGATTCTGATTGCTCCATCGTGGCCGCGAAGGACGTGGTTCTGGTGGGGATATCCTCATCTCCTCAGTGGAGGTTACCTTGTTGCAGAGATCTGCTGATACAGGGTCCCTTCCTTCATCAGTCTAGATTCTCTGAGGCTGACTGCGTGGAGATTGAACGCTTAGTCAAGAGAGGGTTCTCTGAGAGTGTTATCGACACTCTGGTTCAAGCTCGTAAACCAGTTACTCGTCGTATCTACCATAAAGTGTGGAGGACTTACTTGTACTGGTGTGAAGAGCGTGACTTTTCCTGGCATAAGGTTAAGGTTGCCAGAATTTTATCTTTTCTCCAGGTTGGACTAGAGAAGGGTCTATCTGCTAGTTCCCTGAAGGGACAGATATCGGCCCTGTCGGTGTTACTGCACAAGAGATTGGCTGAGCTTCCGGAAGTGCAGTCCTTTGTTAAGGCTCTGGCTAGGATCAGACCTGTGTTTAGATCTTGGGCTCCGCCTTGAAGCCTAAATCTTGTTCTTAGTGTTTTGTAGCAGGCTCCGCTTGAGCCTATGCATACTGTTGACATTAAATTGTTATCTTGGAAGGTTCTTTTTTTGTTGGCTATTGCCTCTGCGTGCAGAGTTCTGAGATTTCTGCTTTACAATGTGACTCCCCTTATCTTGTTTTTCATGCTGATAAGGCGGTTTTACGTACTAAATTAGGGTTTTTCCCTAAGGTGGTGTTGGACCGTAACATTAAATTGTTGTTCCTTTCTTGTGTCCTAATCCTTCTTCAGTGAAGGAACGCTTGCTTCACAATCTGGATGTGGTTCGTGCCTTGAAGTTTTATCTTCAGGCTACTAAGGAATTCAGACAATCTTCCTCTTTATCATCTATACAGGGAAGCGTAAAGGGCAGAAGACTACTACGACTTCCCTATCTTTCTGGTTGAGGAGTGTCATCCGCTTTGCTTATGAGACAGGGGGGCGACAGCCTCCTGAGAGGATAACGGCTAATTCCACTAGAGCAGTTGCTTCCTCTTGGGCTTTTAAGAATGAAGCCTCTATGGATCAGATTTGTAAGGCGGCTACCTGGTCCTCCTTACACACTTTTTCTGAATTTTACAAGTTTGATGTGTTTTCTTTGACTGAAGCAGCTTTCGGGAGAAAAGTTTTTCAGGCTGTGGTGCCCTCAGAATAGGGTCCATCTCTTTTTTTTGTTCCCTCCCGTTATTCATTCAGTGTTCTCTGGAGGAGCTTGGTTGTAGTTTTCCTAACAGTAAGGAATGAAATTGTGGACTCTCCCTGCCTTATGGAAGGAAAACATAATTTATGCTTACCAGATAAATTCCTTTCCTTCCTGGCAGGGAGAGTTCACGACTCCGGCCCGTAATTTCTTTTTTGATGGGCAGCTCTCTTTTTATATTATATTCTTCTGGCACCTTTATACCCTGATGTTTCTCCAACCTTTCATTGTTCCCTCGGCAGAATGACTGGGGGATTGGGGAAGTGGGAGGGAGCCTTTGGCTGGGGTGTCTTTGCCTCTTCCTGGTGGCCAGGTGTTGTATTCCCAACAGTAAGGAATGAAGTTGTGTACTCTCCCTGCCAGGAAGGAAAATCATTTATCTTTTAAGCGTAAATTATGTTTTTTGCCACTAAGGGATACCTCAACAGGTGCTAGACTAAATCAATGCAATATGCATTTTTTTAAATGTATGAAAATAATTCACCCTGAAACTAATTCCAGTCACCTAAAGGAACATTAAACACTGAGATTATTACACTAATAACTAATTTCTAACTGTCCCTAACTAGCCTCAGCAGGGGAGATAAGATAATAGGCTTTTAAACCTAGGGAAATCTATGCTACAGCATGGGGCCACCTATTTCTTTATGAAAACTACAACTTTTTGCTTATTTTCTTTAATATTTAAGCAACTTATAAAATTATATAAAAAAAAAATATCTATATACCTGTCTAATCTTTGCTTTGAATGCATCATTTTATCTAGTGCTTATTTACTTTCCAATGTCCCTTTAAGAAATCTGGGAGCCATAGAGGTACCTGACTACTATTCTGCACAGGTATTGTCAGTAATACAAGATTCCTCATCTGGTCATACCAGTATTTAGAGTTCATTAATTACACAGAACTGTTTGTTTCTTTTTCCTTTATTGTTTGCTAAAGTGACAAGTTAATAAAGTTGTTATTCTGGTGTTTGGGCTCTGGAGCTGAAATATTAAGGCACAACAATATGCAGATCTGTATTATTTCATGGCCATGAAATTGATGACTGATGCATTATGTGTAAATACATAGAAAATTGACATTATTATTATATTCAGAATTATGCTTACCGTCATGCTTTTACTTTTACCACCTCACTTGAAGGGTCATCAATTATTTTTGTAAAATCTCTGCTCCTCTTTCTGCTTTAAAGGGACATTATACACCAAAATGTTCTAGCATGGGTATCATGAAAGAGCAATATTTAAATATGTTGAATTTATTTATTTTTGTCTGAAAAAATGGTAAGTAAAAAAGGTTTACATTTATATTAAAACTAATATGGCAGTAAGAGTTGTGTACTTCATATCTATTCTCACTGGCTGAGAATGACAAATCCCAGAGCTCTATTGGAGAATGAGGTTATCACTCTGCAATACTAAAAAGAAAGCAATGGTTTATTTACTACAGGAACATGCAATAAAAAATGTTAAAAAAAATCTTCTTTCAGATAAAATAAAAAGATTCTACATTGGCCTTGCTACTGGTTGGCTAAACAGGCATGTATCAAATCTCATTTCATAAGGTTTGACATTGTCCATAATATCACAAATATAGAATTATTTTAAAGAGACATAAAAACCCCCAAAAATTATTTCATGTTTCAGATATAGCATACAATTTTAAATGCTTTTCAACAAAGGATAATAAGAGAACAAAGCAAATTAGATAATGAACGTAAAATTGAAAGTTGTTTAAAATGACATGCTCTCAATCATTAAAGGAATATGAAACCAATTTTTTTTTTTCACGATTCAGATAGAGCATGCAATTTTAAGCAACTTTCTAGTTTAGTCCTATTATCAAATTTTCTTCATTAGCTTGGTATCAGTATTGGAAAAAGCAGGAATGAAAGCTTAGAAGCCAGCCCATTTTTGGTTCAGAACCATGGGTAGCGCTTGCTTATTGGTGGCTACATATCCCTTTAATGTTTTATTTTGCATTTCTGTGCTTTTCACTAATGCAGATTTTTTTTTTACTATTATTGGGTGGTAAATACAACTGTATTAGTGCTCATGACAGACAGGCACATCTCATATATTATATTTATACTTATTTATTGACATGCATCTGTTTTAGTGCTTAAAGGCTGACACAGTTTATACAGTTGTATTAGTGCTCATTAATTCATATTAGTCAAACAAATGTATTCTCACTGGCACAACTGCTCAGGTTGAACTTATGTTTCTTTGCTTATTATACCATAAGAGGCCTATTTATGAAATGTCTGTCGGACCTGATCCGACAGTGCTGATCAGGTCCGACAGACATCGCTGAATGCGGAGAGCAATACGTTCTCCGTATTCAGCATTGCACCAGCAGCTCTTGTGAGCTGCTGGTGCAACGCCGCCCCCGGCAGACTCGCGGCCAATCGGCCGCCAGCAGGGGGTATCAATCAACCCGATCATACTCAATCGGGTTGAATTCCGGTGATTCCTGTCCGCCTCATCAGAGCAGGCGGACAGGGATATGGAGCAGCGATCTTTAGATCGCTGCTTCATAGCTGGTGTTTCTGGCGAGTCTTCAGGCTCGCCAGAAACATGGGCCCTCAAGCTCCATACGGAGCTTGATAGATAGGCCCCTATGTGTTTTCTGCTTCTTATTTCCACTATCCGTAAAAATACACTTGTTTCCAGGCACAACAGGTTACTCCGTTAGAGCAGAACAGAAGCAATTTAATTGCCCATATCAGCACAACAGAAGAACTGAGTGGCGAGGGGCTTCAAGACAGAGGGCCCATTACCAAGGTAACCTATGATCAGCATCATATGTTTGTACAGTTATAACTGCATTTCACTTTTAGTAGTGGGTTGTGGAAAACTTAAATATGTATTAAAGGGATAGACATCACAACTGAAATGTGCATGGGTGCATTTCAGTTTTAAATAGATTCATGTTTACAATATACAGTAGTTTCATAAGCAAAAATGCTTCTAGTGAAAGTTATTACTGATTTTAAGTGGCATACGCACATATGCTACGGGGGGGGCGCGCACCTGGTCTTTAGTGTATAACAATCTTATTCTTTTTACATTATGTTTTCAAATACATTAAAATTTACAATACAGCACAGCCCTTAATGCTAGTAACCTACACATTTTGGTGATGTAGTTTTATACAGCCAGTACACCTCTCAGAGCTAGTGGAGTGCAAATTAGTTTTATACAGCCAGTACACCCCTCAGAGCCAGTGGAGCGCAAATTAGTGCTCCAAGTAGCACGCTAACTTCGCTAGAAGGAGGCTTTTTGCGTTCGCCGGGTTGCGCTTGTATTACAAGTTAAAAGTAAAAAGTTTGCGCACAAACACTAACCCGACGCACGCAAAAAGCTGGACATCTAATATCGCATATGTGTTAACGTATTCCCCTATAGAAGTAAATGAAGTGCGAAAAGTTGGAAGAAAAACAACACCCTTACTCGTGCGCTAACACAATTGTGTTTACTCAAGTGTGTTAACTCGTCATGAATATTTTGCATTCCAATGTTCTTCACAAAGCAAAATATGCTCTTTTTATTCTTAAATACATATATATATATATATATATATATATATATATATATATATATATATATATATATATATATATATACACATATATAAACATATTCCCCTATGTGAAGAACATTGGAATGTGAAATATTTATATTTAGTACATACACAGTTAAACACTTATTAAATATTAATATGTCATAATATGATTTTTCATGTTTTCAGCTACTTGACTGCAAAGGGCTCCAATGCGCGCGCGTGCACAGAAACACACACACACATATATATATATATATATATATATATATATATATATATACAGTATATGTGTAAATACATATTTATTAATGTTTTTATATGTGTATATATATATATATATATATATCTGCAAATACATATATACACGTATAAATACATATGTATACACATATAAACACATATATTTATGTAGCTCTATGTTAAGCCCTTTGCATGCCTTTTTTTTAACACCTGAGACCTCATATGTTCCAGCCCTTTAACTTTTTATGCAATATTTCTTTTAAATATTTTTTATTAGACAGTGTTATTATGAGTGTAACTGTACTGTTAAATGTATTTTTGATGTGTTATGCGAGACAAAAAAGTTGCACAAAACAGTTAACCAAAACTCTGAAGTTGCGGTTACTTGACAGTCGTTCAATTTAATTGCGCTCAAGTGAACACGTTACTTTCAACTCAAAATGTGTGCTATACTTCCAATGCGCGCAAAGAGCCGTGATATAGCCCACAGTAAGGTAATTTATCTAGCTTTAGCAAATAACTCTTATATGGTGAATGATTCCTTATGTACCATATGAGAATAGTACACACTCTTGTTCTCCCTCATCAAATGGATAACTCTGTAAGGCAGTGGACAGGATTTCAGGGGATGCATAGAATAATTGAGTGCCCCCCCCCCGAACACCATTTTTAGCACTGACAATTTGCAATCTCCCCAAAATCTGATGTCCTTGGTGCAGTTTCTGTGGGCCCAAGTGCAAATAAACCCATGAGATGTTTCTATTTAGAAATGCTATAAACACTAAAGACTGCTCATGTAGTCCCTTTAACTTCCTATTAATAAATTTGTAGTGACACATTACACTGCATGCGCCTCAATGAACTGTACACGTTTCTCACATACCTCACAAATCATTAGCATGTGTTTGCACAAGTATATTTGTGTGTATATGTGTGTGTGCTTGTTCTTGTATATGTGCATATATTTTGTGTGTGTGCTTGTATATGTGCATGTATGTGTGTGTGTTTGTATTTGTATGTGTGTGCACAGATACAGTATATGTGTGTGCTTGTATTTGTGTGTGCTCGTGTGTATGTGTTTGTATATATGTGTTCTTGTGTGTTTGTAAATGTACATGCATTTGTGTGTGTTCATCTGTGCATGTGTCTGCTTGTATATATGTGTGCTCATGTGCATGTGTTTGTGGGCTTGTATATGTGCATTTACTGTGTGTGTGTGTGTGCTTGTATATGTGCATTTACTGTGTGTGTGTGTGCTTGTATATGTGCATTTACTGTGTGTGTGTGCTTGTATATGTGCATTTACTGTGTGTGTGTGTGTGCTTGTATATGTGCATTTACTGTGTGTGTGTGTGTGCTTGTATATGTGCATTTACTGTGTGTGTGTGTGTGCTTGTATATGTGCATTTACTGTGTGTGTGTGTGTGTGTGCTTGTATATGTGCATTTACTGTGTGTGTGTGCTTGTATATGTGCATTTACTGTGTGTGTGTGCTTGTATATGTGCATTTACTGTGTGTGTGTGCTTGTATATGTGCATTTACTGTGGGTGTGTGTGTGTGCTTGTATATGTGCATTTACTGTGTGTGTGTGCTTGTATATGTGCATTTACTGTGGGTGTGTGTGCTTGTATGTGTGTATTTAATGT
The DNA here is from genome assembly GCF_027579735.1 of Bombina bombina. Lineage (NCBI taxonomy): Eukaryota > Metazoa > Chordata > Amphibia > Anura > Bombinatoridae > Bombina > Bombina bombina. The sequence goes on along the minus strand of NC_069502.1, from coordinate 681,479,611 downwards.
GTGTGTGTACTTGTATATGTGCATGTACGGTATGTGTGTGTACTTGCATATGTGCATGTATGGTATGTGTGTGCACTTGTATATGTGCATGTACTGTATGTGTGTGCACTTTTATATGTGCATGTACTGTATGTGTGTGCACTTGTATATGTGCATGTACTGTATGTGTGTGCACTTGTATATGTGCATGTACGGTATGTGTGTGCACTTGTATATGTGCATGTACTGTATGTGTGTGCACTTGTATATGTGCATGTACTGTATGTGTGTGCACTTGTATATGTGCATGTACTGTATGTGTGTGCACTTGTATATGTGCATGTACTGTATGTGTGTGCACTTGTATATGTGCATGTATGGTATGTGAGTGCACTTGTATATGTGCATGTATGGTATGTGTGTGCACTTGTATATGTGCATGTACTGTATGTGTGTGCGCACTTGTATATGTGCATGTACTGTATGTGTGTGCACTTGTATATGTGCATGTATGGTATGTGTGTGCACTTGTATATGTGCATGTACTGTATGTGTGTGCACTTGTATATGTGCATGTACTGTATGTGTGTGCACTTGTATATGTGCATGTACTGTATGTGTGTGCACTTGTATATGTGCATGTATGGTATGTGTGTATATGTGCATGTACTGTATGTGTGTATATGTGCATGTACTGTATGTGTGTGTGTGTATATGTGCATGTACTGTATGTGTGTATATGTGCATGTACTGTATGTGTATATATGTGCATGTACTGTATGTGTGTATATGTGCATGTACTGTATGTGTATGTGTGTATATGTGCATGTACTGTATGTGTGTATATGTGCATGTACTGTATGTGTGTATATGTGCATGTACTGTATGTGTGTATATGTGCATGTACTGTATGTGTGTATATGTGCATGTACTGTATGTGTGTATATGTGCATGTACTGTATGTGTGTATATGTGCATGTACTGTATGTGTGTGTGTATATATGTGCATGTACTGTATGTGTGTATATGTGCATGTACTGTATGTGTGTATATGTGCATGTACTGTATGTGTGTATATGTGCATGTACTGTATGTATGTGTGTGTATATGTGCATGTACTGTATGTGTGTATATGTGCATGTAATGTGTGTGTGTGTATATATGTGCATGTACTGTATGTGTGTATATGTGCATGTACTGTATGTGTGTATATGTGCATGTACTGTATGTGTGTGTGTGTGTATATATGTGCATGTACTGTATGTGTGTATATGTGCATGTACTGTATGTGTGTATGTGTGTGTATATATGTGCATGTACTGTATGTGTGTATATGTGCATGTACTGTATGTGTGTATATGTGCATGTACTGTATGTGTGTGTATATGTGCATGTACTGTATGTGTGTATATGTGCATGTACTGTATGTGTATATATGTGCATGTACTGTATGTGTGTATATGTGCATGTACTGTATGTTTGTATATGTGCATGTACTGTATGTGTGTGTGTATATATGTGCATGTACTGTATGTGTGTATATGTGCATGTACTGTATGTGTGTATATGTGCATGTACTGTATGTGTGTGTGTGTATATATGTGCATGTACTGTATGTGTGTATATGTGCATGTACTGTATGTGTGTATATGTGCATGTACTGTATGTGTGTATATGTGCATGTACTGTATGTGTGTGTGTATATGTGCATGTACTGTATGTGTGTATATGTGCATGTACTGTATGTGTATATATGTGCATGTACTGTATGTGTGTATATGTGCATGTACTGTATGTGTATATATGTGCATGTACTGTATGTGTGTATATGTGCATGTACTGTATGTGTATGTGTGTATATGTGCATGTACTGTATGTGTGTATATGTGCATGTACTGTATGTGTGTATATGTGCATGTACTGTATGTGTGTATATGTGCATGTACTGTATGTGTATGTGTGTATATGTGCATGTACTGTATGTGTGTATATGTGCATGTACTGTATGTGTGTGTGTATATATGTGCATGTACTGTATGTGTGTATATGTGCATGTACTGTATGTGTGTATATGTGCATGTACTGTATGTGTGTATATGTGCATGTACTGTATGTGTGTATATGTGCATGTACTGTATGTGTGTATATGTGCATGTACTGTATGTATGTGTGCATGTTCTGTATGTGTGTATATGTGCATGTACTGTGTGTGTGTGTGTATATATGTGCATGTACTGTATGTGTGTATATGTGCATGTACTGTATGTGTGTATATGTGCATGTACTGTATGTATGTGTGCATGTTCTGTATGTGTGTATATGTGCATGTACTGTGTGTGTGTGTGTGTATATGTGCATGTACTGTATGTGTGTATATGTGCATGTACTGTATGTGTGTATATGTGCATGTACTGTATGTGTGTGTGTATATATGTGCATGTACTGTATGTGTGTATATGTGCATGTACTGTATGTGTGTATATGTGCATGTACTGTATGTGTGTATATGTGCATGTACTGTATGTGTGTGTGTATATGTGCATGTACTGTATGTGTGTATATGTGCATGTACTGTATGTGTGTGTGTGTGTATATATGTGCATGTACTGTATGTGTGTATATGTGCATGTACTGTATGTGTATGTGTGTATATGTGCATGTACTGTATGTGTGTATATGTGCATGTACTGTATGTGTGTATATGTGCATGTACTGTATGTGTGTATATGTGCATGTACTGTATGTGTGTATATGTGCATGTACTGTATGTGTGTGTGTGTATATGTGCATGTACTGTGTGTGTGTGTATATATGTGCATGTACTGTATGTGTGTATATGTGCATGTACTGTATGTGTGTATATGTGCATGTACTGTATGTGTGTATATGTGCATGTACTGTATGTGTGTATATGTGCATGTACTGTATGTGTGTATATGTGCATGTACTGTATGTGTATGTGTGTATATGTGCATGTACTGTATGTGTGTATATGTGCATGTACTGTATGTGTGTGTGCATGTATTGTATGTGTGTATATGTGCATGTACTGTATGTGTGTATATGTGCATGTACTGTATGTGTGTATATGTGCATGTACTGTATGTGTGTATATGTGCATGTACTGTATGTGTGTGTGTATATATGTGCATGTACTGTATGTGTGTATATGTGCATGTACTGTATGTGTGTATATGTGCATGTACTGTATGTGTGTATATGTGCATGTACTGTATGTGTATATATGTGCATGTACTGTATGTGTGTATATGTGCATGTACTGTATGTGTGTGTGTGTATATATATGTGCATGTACTGTATGTTTGTATATGTGCATGTACTGTATGTGTGTATATGTGCATGTACTGTATGTGTGTATATGTGCATGTACTGTATGTGTACGTGTATATGTGCATGTACTGTATGTGTGTTTGTGTGATCTTTTCAACCCATTCATCCCATTAAAAACCCATTCAACAAAGAATGTTATAATGCATTTTAAATAAGGATAAGTCTTGTTACCGGTGTCAAATGTGTTCAAACATGAGTTAGCAAGTTAATTCAATCATGTTCCCATGTATAGAATTGCTTTGCTAAGTCTTCTGCTGCTCAAAAAGGCTTTGCAAGTATGAGGTATTAAAATACATGGGTCCTCACGGTTTTGCAGGATCGCACTAAATTAACTGTAATCTCTTTGAGATAGCAGAGTTTATTGCTTCCCATTACATAGTGCATATCTTTAGTAAAATCCAGTATAAAGTAGTCAGTATAATTTAAATTCTTCAACAAAATTACATTTAAAGGAACATTAAACACTTTCAGTTGGTAATATAAAATGATAAATCGTGTATATATATATATATATATAGTTGTGCTCATAAGTGTACATACCCTGGCAGAATTTTTGATGTCTTGGCCATTTTTTAGAGAATATGAAAGATAACACAAAACTTTTCTTTCACTCATGGTTAGGGGTTTGAATGGCTATAAAAGGTAACCATCCTCACCTGTGATCTCTTTGCTTGTAATTAGTGTGTGTGTATAAAAGGTCATGAGTTTCTGGACTCCTGACAGACCCTTGCATCTTTCATCCAGTGCTAGCAACTAATCACTATCGGCTAGATTACGAGTCTTGCGTTAGCCTTAAAAAGCAGCGTTGAGAGGTCCCAACGCTGCTTTTTAATGCCCGCTGGTATTACGAGTCTAGCAGGTACAGGTGTACCGCTCACTTTTTTTCCGCGACTCGAGCATACCGCAAATCCACTTACGTAAATTGCGTATCCTATCTTTTCAATGGGACTTGCATAGCGCCGGTATTACGAGTCTTGGAAAAAGTGAGCGGTACACCCTCTCCTGTCAAGACTCCTACCGCATTTAAAAGTCAGTAGTTAAGCGTTTTATGGGCTAACGCTGTAACATAAAACTCTTAACTAAAGGGCTAAAAAGTACACTAACACCCATAAACTACTTATTAACCCCTAAACCGAGCCCCCCCCCCCACATCGCAAACACTTAAATACATTTCTTTCATGTAATTAGCAAGAGTCCATGAGCTAGTGACGTATGGGATATACATTCCTACCAGGAGGGGCAAAGTTTCCCAAACCTCAAAATGCCTATAAATACACCCCTCACCACACCCACAATTCAGTTTTACAAACTTTGCCTCCGATGGAGGTGGTGAAGTAAGTTTGTGCTAGATTCTACGTTGATATGCGCTCCGCAGCAAGTTGGAGCCCGGTTTTCCTCTCAGCGTGCAGTGAATGTCAGAGGGATGTGAGGAGTATTGCCTATTTGAATGCAGTGATCTCCTTCTAAGGGGTCTATTTCATAGGTTCTCTGTTATCGGTCGTAGAGATTCATCTCTTACCTCCCTTTTCAGATCAACGATATACTCTTATATATACCATTACCTCTGCTGATTCTCGTTTCAGTACTGGTTTGGCTATCTACTATATGTAGATGAGTGTCCTGGGGTAAGTAAATCTTATTTTTTGTGACACTCCTAGCTATGGTTGGGCACTTTGTTTATAAAGTTCTAAATATATGTATTCAAACATTTATTTGCCTTGACTCAGAATGTTCAACTTTCCTTATTTTTCAGACAGTCAGTTTCATATTTGGGATAATGCATTTTAATTTAACTTTTTTCTTACCTTAAATTTGACTTTTTCCCTGTGGGCTGTTAGGCTTGCGGGGGCTGAAAATGCTTCATTTTATTGCGTCATTCTTGGCGCGGACTTTTTTGGCGCAAAAATTCTATTTCCGTTTCCGGCGTCATACGTGTCGCCGGAAGTTGCGTCATTTTTTTGACGTTATTTTGCGCCAAAAATGTCGGCGTTCCGGATGTGGCGTCATTTTTGGCGCCAAAAAGCATTTAGGCGCCAAATAATGTGGGCGTCTTATTTGGCGCGAAAAAATATGGGCGTCACTCTTGTCTCCACATTATTTAAGTCTCATTTTTTATTGCTTCTGGTTGCTAGAAGCTTGTTCTTTGGCATTTTTTCCCATTCCTGAAACTGTCATTTAAGGAATTTGATCAATTTTGCTTTATATATATGTTGTTTTTTCTCTTACATATTGCAAGATGTCTCACGTTGCATCTGAGTCAGAAGATACTACAGGAAAATCGCTGTCAAGTGCTGAATCTACCAAAGCTAAGTGTATCTGCTGTAAACTTTTGGTAGCTATTTCTCCAGCTGTTGTTTGTATTGATTGTCATGACAAACTTGTTAAAGCAGATAATATTTCCTTTAGTAAAGTACCATTGCCTGTTGCAGTTCCTTCAACATCTAAGGTGCAGAATGTTCCTGATAATATAAGAGATTTTGTTTCTGAATCCATAAAGAAGGCTATGTCTGTTATTTCTCCTTCTAGTAAACATAAAAAATCTTTTAAAACTTCTCTCCCTACAGATGAATTTTTAACTGAACATCATCATTCTGATTCTGATGATTCCTCTGGTTCAGAGGATTCTGTCTCAGAGGTTGATGCTGATAAATCTTCATATTTATTTAAAATGGAATTTATTCGTTCTTTGCTTAAAGAAGTCCTAATTGCTTTAGAAATAGAGGATTCTGGTCCTCTTGATACTAAATCTAAACGTTTAAATAAGGTTTTTAAAACTCCTGTAGTTATTCCAGAAGTTTTTCCTGTCCCTGATGCTATTTCTGCAGTAATTTCCAAAGAATGGGATAATTTGGGTAATTCATTTACTCCTTCTAAACGTTTTAAGCAATTATATCCTGTGCCGCCTGACAGATTAGAATTTTGGGACAAGATCCCTAAAGTTGATGGGGCTATTTCTACCCTTGCTAAACGTACTACTATTCCTACGTCAGATGGTACTTCGTTTAAGGATCCTCTAGATAGGAAAATGGAGTCCTTTCTAAGAAAAGCTTATCTGTGTTCAGGTAATCTTCTTAGACCTGCTATATCTTTGGCTGATGTTGCTGCAGCTTCAACATTTTGGTTGGAAACTTTAGCGCAACAAGTAACATATCGTGATTCTCATGATATTATTATTCTTCTTCAGCATGCTAATAATTTTATCTGTGATGCCATTTTTGATATTATCAGAGTTGATGTCAGGTTTATGTCTCTAGCTATTTTAGCTAGAAGAGCTTTATGGCTTAAAACTTGGAATGCTGATATGGCTTCTAAATCAACTTTACTTTCCATTTCTTTCCAGGGTAACAAATTATTTGGTTCTCAGTTGGATTCCATTATTTCAACTGTTACTGGTGGGAAAGGAACTTTTTTACCACAGGATAAAAAATCTAAAGGTAAAAACAGGGCTAATAATCGTTTTCGTTCCTTTCGTTTCAACAAAGAACAAAAGCCTGATCCTTCATCCTCAGGAGCAGTTTCAGTTTGGAGACCATCTCCAGTCTGGAATAAATCCAAGCCAGCTAGAAAGGCAAAGCCTGCTTCTAAGTCCACATGAAGGTGCGGCCCTCATTCCAGCTCAGCTGGTAGGGGGCAGGTTACGTTTTTTCAAGGAAATTTGGATCAATTCTGTTCACAATCTTTGGATTCAGAGCATTGTTTTAGAAGGGTACAGAATTGGTTTCAAGTTGAGACCTCCTGCAAAGAGATTTTTTCTTTCCCGTGTCCCAGCAAATCCAGTAAAAGCTCAAGCATTTCTGAAATGTGTTTCAGATCTAGAGTTGACTGGAGTAATTATGCCAGTTCCAGTTCCGGAACAGGGGATGGGGTTTTATTCAAATCTCTTCATTGTACCAAAGAAGGAGAATTCCTTCAGACCAGTTCTGGATCTAAAAATATTGAATCGTTATGTAAGGATACCAACGTTCAAGATGGTAACTGTAAGGACTATCTTACCTTTTGTTCAGCAAGGGAATTATATGTCCACAATAGATTTACAGGATGCATATCTGCATATTCCGATTCATCCAGATCACTATCAGTTTCTGAGATTCTCTTTCCTAGACAAGCATTACCAGTTTGTGGCTCTGCCGTTTGGCCTAGCTACAGCTCCAAGAATTTTTACAAAGGTTCTCGGTGCCCTGCTGTCTGTAATCAGAGAACAGGGTATTGTGGTATTTCCTTATTTGGACGATATCTTGGTACTTGCTCAGTCTTTACATTTAGCAGAATCTCATACGAATCGACTTGTGTTGTTTCTTCAAGATCATGGTTGGAGGATCAATTTACCAAAAAGTTATTTGATTCCTCAGACAAAGGTAACCTTTCTGGGTTTCCAGATGGATTCAGTGTCCATGACTCTGTCTTTAACAGACAAGAGACGTTTAAAATTGATTACAGCTTGTCGAAACCTTCAGTCACAATCATTCCCTTCGGTAGCCTTATGCATGGAAATTCTAGGTCTTATGACTGCTGCATCGGACGCGATCCCCTTTGCTCGTTTTCACATGCGACCTCTTCAGCTCTGTATGCTGAAGCAATGGTGCAAGGATCACACGAAGATATCTCAATTAATATCTTTAAAACCGATTGTTCGACACTCTCTAACATGGTGGACAGATCACCATCGTTTAATTCAGGGGGCTTCTTTTATGCTTCCGACCTGGACTGTAATTTCAACAGATGCAAGTCTCACAGGTTGGGGAGCTGTGTGGGGATCTCTGACGGCACAAGGAGTTTGGGAATCTCAGGAGGTGAGATTACCGATCAATATTTTGGAACTCCGTGCAATTTTCAGAGCTCTTCAGTTTTGGCCTCTTCTGAAGAGAGAATCGTTCATTTGTTTTCAGACAGACAATGTCACAACTGTGGCATACATCAATCATCAAGGAGGGACTCACAGTCCTCTGGCTATGAAAGAAGTATCTCGAATTTTGGTTTGGGCGGAATCCAGCTCCTGTCTAATCTCTGCGGTTCATATTCCAGGTGTAGACAATTGGGAAGCGGATTATCTCAGTCGCCAAACGTTGCATCCGGGCGAATGGTCTCTTCACCCAGAGGTATTTCTTCAGATTGTTCAAATGTGGGAACTTCCAGAAATAGATCTGATGGCGTCCCATCTAAACAAGAAACTTTCCAGGTATCTGTCCAGATCCCGGGATCCTCAGGCGGAGGCAGTGGATGCATTATCACTTCCTTGGAAGTATCATCCTGCCTATATCTTTCCGCCTCTAGTTCTTCTTCCAAGAGTAATCTCCAAGATTCTGAAGGAATGCTCGTTTGTTCTGCTGGTAGCTCCGGCATGGCCTCACAGGTTTTGGTATGCGGATCTGGTCCGGATGGCCTCTTGCCAACCGTGGACTCTTCCGTTAAGACCAGACCTTCTGTCACAAGGTCCTTTTTTCCATCAGGATCTGAAATCCTTAAATTTAAAGGTATGGAGATTGAACGCTTGATTCTTGGTCAAAGAGGTTTCTCTGACTCTGTGATTAATACTATGTTACAGGCTCGTAAATCTGTATCTAGAGAGATATATTATAGAGTCTGGAAGACTTATATTTCTTGGTGTCTTTCTCATCATTTTTCCTGGCATTCTTTTAGAATACCGAGAATTTTACTGTTCCTTCAGGATGGTTTAGATAAGGGTTTGTCCGCAAGTTCTTTGAAAGGACAAATCTCTGCTCTTTCTGTTCTTTTTCACAGAAAGATTGCTATTCTTCCTGATATTCATTGTTTTGTACAAGCTTTGGTTCGTATAAAACCTGTCATTAAGTCAATTTCTCCTCCTTGGAGTTTGAATTTGGTTCTGGGAGCTCTTCAAGCTCCTCCGTTTGAACCTATGCATTCATTGGACATTAAATTACTTTCTTGGAAAGTTTTGTTCCTTTTGGCCATCTCTTCTGCCAGAAGAGTTTCTGAATTATCTGCTCTTTCTTGTGAGTCTCCTTTTCTGATTTTTCATCAGGATAAGGCGGTGTTGCGAACTTCTTTTGAATTTTTACCTAAAGTTGTGAATTCCAACAACATTAGTAGAGAAATTGTGGTTCCTTCATTATGTCCTAATCCTAAGAATTCTAAGGAGAAATTGTTGCATTCTTTGGATGTTGTTAGAGCTTTGAAATATTATGTTGAAGCTACGAAATCTTTTCGTAAGACTTCTAGTCTATTTGTTATCTTTTCCGGTTCTAGAAAAGGCCAGAAAGCTTCTGCCATTTCTTTGGCACCTTGGTTGAAATCTTTAATTCATCTTGCCTATGTTGAGTCGGGTGAAACTCCGCCTCAGAGAATTACAGCTCATTCTACTAGGTCAGTTTCTACTTCCTGGGCGTTTAGGAATGAAGCTTCGGTTGACCAGATCTGCAAAGCAGCGACTTGGTCCTCTTTGCATACTTTTACTAAATTCTACCATTTTGATGTATTTTCTTCTTCTGAAGCAGTTTTTGGTAGAAAAGTACTTCAGGCAGCGGTTTCAGTTTGAATCTTCTGCTTATGTTTTTTCGTTAAACTTTATTTTGGGTGTGGATTATTTTCAGCAGGAATTGGCTGTCTTTATTTTATCCCTCCCTCTCTAGTGACTCTTGTGTGGAAAGATCCACTTCTTGGGTAGTCATTATCCCATACGTCACTAGCTCATGGACTCTTGCTAATTACATGAAAGAAAACATAATTTATGTAAGAACTTACCTGATAAATTCATTTCTTTCATATTAGCAAGAGTCCATGAGGCCCGCCCTTTTTTGTGGTGGTTATGATTTTTTTGTATAAAGCACAATTATTCCAATTCCTTATTTTATATGCTTTCGCACTTTTTTATCACCCCACTTCTTGGCTATTTGTTAAACTGAATTGTGGGTGTGGTGAGGGGTGTATTTATAGGCATTTTGAGGTTTGGGAAACTTTGCCCCTCCTGGTAGGAATGTATATCCCATACGTCACTAGCTCATGGACTCTTGCTAATATGAAAGAAATGAATTTATCAGGTAAGTTCTTACATAAATTATGTTTTTTTAACCCCTAATCTGCCGACTGGACATCGCCGCCACTTCAATAAATATATTAACCCCTAAACCGCCGCACTCCCGCCTCGCAAACATTAGTTAAATTTTATTATCGCCGACACCTACCTACATTTATTAACCCCTAATCTGCCACCCCCAACGTCGCCGCAACTATATTAAAGTTATTAACCCCTAAACCTAAGTCTAACCCTAACACCCCCCTAACTTAAATATAATTTAAAATAATCTAAATAAAATAACTACAATTAACTAAATTATTCCTATTTAAAACTAAATACCTATAAAATAAACCCTAAGATAGCTACAATATAACTAATAGTAACATTTGTATCTAGCTTAGGGTTTATATTTATTTTACAGGCAACTTTGTATTTATTTTAACTAGGTACAATAGTTATCAAATAGTTATTAACTATGTAATAACTTCCTAGTTAAAATAAATACAAATATACCTGTAAAATAAAACCTTAGTTACAATTACACCTAACAATACACTATCATTAAATATATTAACTAAATTAACTACAATTAATTACAATTAAATTAAATAAACTAAAGTACGAGAAAAAAAACACTAAATTACAGAAATAGAATATATATCCTCTACAAAGATTTAAAGCTCTCACTCTTAAAACTGCACACTTACCCAAAGCACACAATACAGTTATCAAATAGTCAGCAACATCCCCTAAGGCCTAAGCTATGAATGAGCACCACTTCTACCACAGGGTGCAGACAAAAAATGTGGAGCTTCACCAACCAGCACCTGTGATAGGTTAAAATAAGAAAAGTGCTTTGAAGACTGCTGCAAGCACAGGACAAAAAAACAATTGCATGGTGAGTAGTAACAATGCTACCCAGCAGTTTAATGTCCCTTTAATGTCGTCTCTGCATTCAAGATCTTAAAGGCATAAAATTAAAGTACCACTCCATGCAGTAGAATTGAATAATTATTATTATTATTATTATTTATTTGTAAAGCGCCGCCAAATTCCGTAGCGCTGGGTACAATGATAGGGGTATACAATGACAAAGATTTGTGATAAAATACAAAACATAACAAAACTAAACAAATCTAGTACAGGAGGAAGAGGGCCCTGCTCCGGAGAGCTCAAAAGTCTATAGGTTAAGGGTGCAGAGACATAAGGTTGGGGTAGCTTGTTACATCGGTTGTATTTGCAGCAGTGAGTCAGGCAGTTCATGTACATGTATTAGTTTGGTTCGGATGAGGGATGGAGGAGAGATGGTAAGCCTCTCTGAATAGGTGAGTTTTGAAGGAGCGTCTGAAGCTATACAAGGTTGGAGACAGTCTTATGGAGCGGGGTAGAGAGTTCCAGAGGACAGGAGCAGCACGTGCGAAGTCTTGGAGGCGGGAGTGGGACGTAGAGATAACAGGAGTGTAGAGACGTAGGTCAGAGGTTGATCGAAGAGGACGGGATGGGGAATATTTCACGATGAGAGAGGAAATATAGTTGGGAGTTAGACTGTTGAGTGCTTTTTAAGTATGGGTTAATATTTTAAATTGTATTCTGGAGTGTATGGGGAGCCAGTGTAGAGACTGGCAGAGCGGAGCAGCTGATGTAGATCGGCGACTTAGGAGAATGAGTCTAGCAGAGGCATTCATAATATATTGGAGGGAGGAGAGAGACAGGGTTTTGGAAGGCCATTTAGGAGTAGATTGCAATAATCAATGCGTGACAAAATGAGGGAATGAATAAGTATTTTTGTAGTTTTTTTTGAGTAAGGAAGGGACGAATTCTGGAAATGTTGCGTAGGTGTGAACGGCAGGATTTGGTCAGCGCTTGTATATGTGGGTTGAATATGAGTTCTGAGTCTAGTGTGACTCCAAGACAGCGGACCTGGGGTGAGGTGTTGAGAATAGAGTCTCCAACCGTCAGAGAAATGTCAGGTGTTGGATGTCTCAAAGAGGGAGGAATAAGAAGCATCTCAGTTTTGGACAGATTGAGTTGGAGGTAGTGTTAAGACATCCAAGAGGAAATTGCAGAGAGGCAGTCAGAAATCTGGTTGAGTAAAGAGGGAGAGATATCGGGAGAGGAAAGATAGATTTGGGTATCATCAGCATACAAGTGGTACTGGAATCCAAAGGAGGCTATAAGTTTTCCAAGGCAGGATGTATAGAGAGAGAAAAGCAAGGGGCCCACGAAAGAGCCTTGCGGTACTCCAACTGAGAGAGGCATAGGATCACAAGATATGTTGTTAAAGGAAACTGACAGGACCGGTCAAGACGAATTAGTAAGGAGTAATGGCCTTTTGCTTTAGCTGATAACAGGTCATTTGTTACTTTAGCAAGAGCGGTTTCTGTTGAGTGTTTAGGGCGGAAACCAAATTGTAGTGGATCAAGTAAGGAGTTAGTTGTGAGAAATTGAGTTAGCCGACATAATAAAAAGATAATACAATAACACTCTGAATTTTATATAAGCAGTAGATTTTTTTCTGACAAATTTATTTTATCTCCCATTTTACAGCCAATCACAGACTAGTATATATATATACTCTGTGAGCTTGTGCACATGCTCAGTAGGATCTTGTTCACCAGAAAGTGTGTATATAACAAGAGTGTGCAAATTTTGATAATAGGGGTAAATTGGAAATTGTCTTTAAAACGGCATTCTCTTTCTAAATCATAAAAGTTTATTTTGACTTGAGTTTGCCTTTAATTTAAAAAATGCAATTTATTGTTTTGTTTTTTGTTGTCTCTTTTTTCCATTCATTTGGTGTTATTTTTTTCAAGACAACCTTGCAATTATTTTCCCTCAGAGCGGAATTCATATTTTAATTCTTCTGATGAACATGTAACAAGAGATCGTGTGTGGCGCAGTTCTGGCACACCAGACAGACAGTATTCAAGTAATGTATACATTTATAACTATTCACTACACAATGCCAACTATATGGTACTCTGAAGGAAATAGTAATGACAGTTTTGTTGCTGCTTAATAACATTAATTGGGTAAATGAGTTAAAGGGATACAAATAGAAAATGGGACTGCATGGCTTCTGCATAGTGTTTATAAAACATTTGTTTATTTACTGTCTTATACATTCTTAGACCATACAGAGATAGTGATTGGCTTTTGTACAAACCATGTTCACACTTTACTATCTCTAAAGTGACAAACTGAATGCGATGTGGCAGATGTATAGGAGGGTGTCTGTATTGTCAGCAATTGCACGGGAAATAGCCCTTCTCATTGGCTGAACCCCCTGCAGCGTCAGTTTAAAAAAAAAAACTTTTGAAGGGGGCAGCCAGATGAGTTAAAAACAGTAAGACTTCATTATTTGAAAACATAAAATTATAGCCCTATAAAAAATAACTTTTATTCTACTTTTATTACTACCATTCCTTCACATAGTATATATTTGCAGTTTCTCTAATGTACTAATTTACTATCACTCTAACTGTATTTTTTTTTTTTTTTTTTAAATGAAAAGCACTAGCAAACCAAATAAGAATATTGTGAACTACATTTGAATAAACCTTTTGAATTAACTCTTCATACATATTTTTCCAGTAATAGTTCCATATTTTATGCTCTCATTTGTAGGGATGGGCGAATGTTTTGCAACATTTGAAAATTTAATTTAATTTTAACACGTCCGTTCGTTTCGAATTTCAAATGTTTGCACAACATTCTAACATTCTTTTTATGTAATTTCTAATGCTTTCTTTAAATGTAATATTCGATTTGAATTTTTCCAATAATTCGATTCAAATCTTTAGATTTTGTAATAGTATTTCTAATGCTCTCTTTAAATGAAATATTCAAATTATGCAATATTCGAAATAGAAACATTCAAATTGATATATTTGAATCTACTATGTATCAATTTACTAAATTCCCTACCACATGAACTATTGAACTTCTGAATAGTATTTGTTAAATCAAATGTTACATTCAAAATTTCAAATGTCGATATTCGATTTCATTGTGAACATTCGAAAACGAAAGTAACATTTGATTACCAAATTTTAATGAATTTTCATTCTTATCAACATTAGATTGGCCAAAACGAGTGTCCACAGGACTATTTATTCTACCAAACGAATTACACTTTCAGCATATTCGCCCATTCCTACTCATTTGTAGTTCTTAGGGATAAATTACATTCTTGTTGAAAAGCTTGTAAAGATTTGTATTTAGAAACTAACAAACGGTGTATAAAAATGGAATACAATCTAACCCTAAGTATGAAAGGTAACAGAGGGAATTGACCTGTGATTTGACACCAAGAGATCACAGTTACAAGGTGTTTAATTTCCATATTATGTTGCTAGAAGTCTACATCACATAGTCTTAATTAGGACACAAAGCTGATAGAAGGATGAACATTTAAGACAAACAATTTGAGAAGGAAATCCCTTCTCATGAGAGCTTAATTCCTAAGCTGGCTAAACTATCAATCCAATCAATTGAATCTGTTTTATCTTAAATTCCAGCAATAGTTTTCTTCTAAGATCCCTTTCACCTGAAAATCCAAGAGGTCAATGAAAATACCACTTCAGTTAATGTGGGTTATTTTTCTATTGGATGTGCATGGTCTTAGAAAAATTACAAAGGTTATTTTATACAGTAACATGAATGCTAAAATATGTGAGCATTGTGTAGTGCATTTTATTATGGAGTGTGTTCCGTACAGTCAGTTAATATGTTTTTATTGCTTAAACCCAATACGTTTCATCATAACTGATTAAGTAACTCATGGGATTTAAAAACATAAAAAGAAGCTGATACCTTAAGTCTACCTGGATATGTTTTAAATAGATATGTAAGTGACAATTAAAGGGACAGTCTACTACACATTTTTTATTGTTTAAAAAGATAGATAACAACTTTACTGCCCATTCCCTAGCATTGCACAACCAACATTATTAATTTAGTTTATAAAAAATATAAAAAGTGTTAAAATATTACCCATAATGCACAAAATATACATATATATTATTATAACAAACCAATTGGATGAGTGGGAAAAAGTCCTTTTAATAAAGTGGCCTTAACAATCCACTTTATAAGAACACTGGTACTCACTCTCTTCTGAGCTACCATAAGCTCAAAGATAATAGCTCTATATAACAACTCTCTAATGAATCCAGGTCTCCTTTATACAACGTTTATTTAAAACAATTTAAAATACAGGGAATATTGAGCCTTTATCTGGGTAATAATTCCGGTAAACGTATCTCTAGAACTCCGCTCACTTAGGGATTTTTCAAGAGCTGTAAAACAGTTCATCCAGCAGAGTCCTATCACGTTCTATTGTGATACCGGTAAGTTCCTTCCTTCATGCTTCTTCCCTGAGTGTTAGACTATTGTTTTTATTGCAATGTACTTTATAATATTTAAACCTCTAAATTTCTGCCTGTTTCTAAGCCACTACAGACCACCTCTTATATAATGCATGTATTAGCTTTTCACAGCAAGACACTGCTAATTCATGTGTGCCATATAGATAACATTGTGCTCACTCCTGTGGGGTTACTTATGAGGGGGCTTTGATTGTCTAAAATGCAAGTCTGTCAAAAGAACGGAGATAAGGGGACAGTCTATAGAGGTTTAGATACAAAGTAATCACAAGATTAAAACACATATTAATATAGCAATGTTGTTTATGCAAAACTGAGGAATGGGTAATAAAGGAATTAGCTATCTTTTTAAACAACACAAATTTTGGAAGTAGACTGTCCCTTTAAAGGTCCACCATGTAGTTTTTCCAAAAAATTCCAGTTAACTTTTGCTGTAAAATGTACTTCCTTATCTTGGTTTCATTTGATGAAACCTAGGTCCTTCCCAAGACAGAACTTCTAGGTAGGTACAGGAGCATGCACGTTTCTTGGGCACTATATGGCACAAGTGTTTGCAACAATGTTTGTAACAATGTTATGCATATAGCGCTGAAATTATTTTATATTTGACCTTATTTTATGTTCAAAATAACTTTATGCGTGCCCAATGCATACGTTTGTTTAAAGGGACAGTCAATATCAAAATTGTTATTGTTTAAAAAGATAGACAACACCTTTACTACCCATTCTCCAGCTTTGCACAACCAACATTGATATCTTAATATACTTTGAAATTTAAACCTTTAAATTTCTTCCTGTTTCTAAGCCACTACAGACAGCCTCTTATCACATGCTTTTTTATTAGCTTTTCACGACAAGAGACTGTTAATTCATGTGAGACATATGGATAACATTGTGATCACGCCCGTGGTTTGTGGCAGACACTGCACTAATTGGATAAAATGTCAATGCATAATAAATAAAAAGTCATGTGATCAGGCTTAGATACAAGGCAATTACAGAGGTAAAAAGTATATTTTCTTCATAAATGGAAAGAGTTCTATATTCATTATTTTTGGGAAAATAAGAACCTGGTCACCAGGAGGAGGCAAAGACACCCCAGCCAAAGGCTTAAATACTCCTCCCACTTCCTTCATCCCTCAGTCATTCTTTGCCTTTCGTCCCAGGAAGTTGGCAGAGAAGTGTCAGAAGTCTTGATAGTCGCTTATGGAGGGTAGTACACTTTCAACATGGGACTGGAGTTTTAAGTAGTCCTGTCAGCCTTTCAGTGAAAGCATGGAGGAAAGTTAGAGTCCAGAGATGCAGGGAGAGTCTTTCTGCGAAACCATCCCGATTCATTTTAACAGCTCCACAAGCAATCGGCGTTGACGAGTTTCACTGCCTGCTTTCTTCTCTCAAGTCCATGGCAAAGGCGAGGCTACTATCTGTCATACTTGAAGGGCCGTGTTCCTGTTCCACGGCGTAGATTCCGGTAAGATCGTTTCATTTTACTTTCTTCATGATTTTATTGTATTACAAATGTTTTCCCGAGAGGCTACCACCTTGCGGGACTAACTATATATAAGGGTCTCAGTGAGGCACCTTTTGTATCTTGGAATCAAGGTTAATATCTCCTGAGGGGGGTTATTGAACAGGAGTTCTTTTAATCATGTTTTTTATATGATTCGACCTACTTATGCGTAGTGTTACTTAGGCTCATGGCTTTGTGGAACATAACGGCCTTTGGAAGTGACGCGGCCTTTAAAGTCGGACGCGCTTTTTCTGGACTGTACGGATCACCTTGTGATCGGACGTGGTCACGTTTTTGACTCTCCATTTCCGTATTCCTGACCCGGTGGCAATGGAGAAATTCTGATCTTCTGTGTCGGGCTCTTAGGAGGTGGTGAGTGCCCAAGCCATTGTGTGTGTCAGGTGCCGTTTAAGTTTTGGGTCCAAAATTTGAATCAATATCCTATCTATGGAGGAGTCTGATATCGTGGAGACGGACGTCTCTGTTTTATTTTCTACTTTTTGCTTTTTCTGTTTTATCGCCTTGGTGGGCTCTAGGCCACTCGTGCGACTCTGTCGTACTTTAGCTCCCTTTGGGACGTTCTCTTCCCTTTTGGTTTGGGACGTTCTCTTCCCTTTTGGGTTGGGATTTCTGAGTGAGACTTGTTCCTGTTTTCCGGGTTAGTCCGGTTATGGTCCCTGGAACGATCGGGGACTCAGGCCTATAGTTTTTGTTGTGGATCTTCCGGATGTCCAGAATACTTATGATCCTGTGGCTGGTTCGGTGCAATCCAGTTTTTCCAGGGAACATAGGCTATGACCTTTGGTCTAGAGAGTTTGGCCAGGATTTCTGTGCCATTTGTCTGAGGTGTGCTCCCCTTTTTTGGGTCGTTCCTCGATGTTCATCTATGACGTCTAGATGATTTCATTTAGATTTGTTTCCTCAGCCTATGGCTTCATATCTTATGAGCTTGTGCACTGTTCCTTCTGTACTCTCCCCTTCGGGGGGGGGGTCGTTTGTCCTCCTTATGGGGGTGGGCTTCCTCTCTCTGAAGGTTGGTTGTCTTGTCCTGTATGCAGGTTGTTGGAACAGGAGTTTTTTTATCCTCTAGAGGAGAGCGATCCGCTCTCTGGGGTTCTGTTTCATCTGAGGAGATGATGTCTCCATGTTCGAGACTGTCATGGAGTGTTGTGATGGGTCTTCTGAGGCTCTATTGCATTTTCTCTGTTTCTCTCCTATGGATTCTCTTGGAGTTCCTATTGTTGGAGCTCTTGGGTACCTGAGCTCCGTTGGGGTGGCTGAGTCCATCTTTTTCCGTCCTCTTTCTGGGGACTGGTGTTTGGGTTTTTTTCTGTTCCCCTGTCTTTCAGACCTGACAGTCAGCTGTAGTGGCCTGTGGGTTACTTTGCTGCATAGCAAGCGGAAGGTTGCAGTTTGAAATCAGTCGCAACCATTTGCACTTTATCTGTGTGTTGGCAGATTTTTACCAAGACTCTATTGTTCGCCTTTAGGTCCTTGTGGTACGGTGAGCCTTTTTGAGGTTTCTGTTTTTCTCCATGTTCAGGATATGGAGTAGGGCTGGCGGCTTTTTGGTTACACCTGCATGGGTCCACTGCTTAGTGGATGTTTTGCAGTCTGTGGTAGGGTTTGTGTCCTATCTTCTGCTGGTCTTACTTGCCTGTAAGTATTTTACTTCAGAAGTCATCCTGGTATGACTGTAGTGTGTGGTATTGACCCTTGCCTTCTGGGTTTGCTGCACGTATATCGATTTCTGAAGACTTCAGTATTTTTAAGTTTCTTTGAAGACTCTGTCTTCAGTCATCTTTTAGGGTGCGGTTGCACTATCTTGAGGAGAAATTCTTCCTGGTTTTAACCTTGGGGTTTCTGTGCATCTGGGGTCTGGGCATTGCCTCCCCTTGATTTCACGACTGGTTTCGGTCTCTATGAGTTTGGCTTGGTTCTTGGTGTTTTCCTTTCTTGGAAACTGTTATACCCTTTTTGGGGTTTTCAGGGAATCTTTGCTTGTTCCTCCATCTGTTTCCCTTTTGGGAGTTCATGTTAGTTGATCCCCTTCTTTGGTACGGGGTGTGTTGTTGAGGACCGCTTCAGAGCGACGGTGTCTCCTGGAGGCGTGCTGGCTCAGTTGTATTCTTTCTGCGGTCTCTAGCAAGGCTTGTGGACTGCGGGTCAGTGTCCTTGCGGCCTTTTCTTTTCCAATTTTCTTGGCTTCGGATGAAGCAAGTTTTTTTGTTGGGTAAGGGTTTTCAGGCCTGATGCCCTCAGAATGGGCTGCCTTTTGTACCCTCCCATTTGCGCATTCATTATCCTCTATAGCTTGGGTATTGTTTTCCCAAAAGTAATGAATGCAGCTGTGGACTCTTTCCATTTATGAAGAAAAACATAAATTATGTTTACCTGATAATTTTTTCTTCAGATGGAAAGAGTCCACAGCTCCCCGCCTGTTCTTTTCTGGGGGGCGTCTGTTATTTTCTTCTGGCACCTTTTCACCCTGGTATTTCTTCTACTGTTCCTTGTTCCTCAGCAGAATGACTGGGGGATGAGAGAAGTGGGAGGAGTATTTAAGCCTTTGGCTGGGGTGTCTTTGCCTCCTCCTGGTGGCCAGGTTCTTATTTTCCCAAAAGTAATGAATGCAGCTGTGGACTCTTTCCATCTTAAGAAAAGAAAATTATCAGGGAAGCATAATTTATGTTTTATGTAACAGTGTTGATTATGCAAAACTGGGGAATGGGTAATAAAGGGATTATCTATCTTTTTAAAAAATAAAAATGTTTAGTTGACTGAAGCCTGTCCTTGCTTTAAATAATCGTTTACATTTTGTGTTCTCTTTATTATGTTCGGTTTAGATTTTTCCAGTGAGAATAGATCAAGAAGCAGAGGACCAAGAACAAGAGGCCATCAGTTTTCTAATCGGTATTTATAACAGTTGGTCACAAACCGGAATTTTATGTTCTATATATATTCTACATATATGTAAACCAATGCACTAATTTATTCCTTATTTAAGAATAATTGTATTACACTGCATTTGATTATTTTAGCAGATAAAATTACTTTTACCTCTAACCTGTTCTTGTTTTACATTTCCTGTATCTTTTTTCACAAAACCCGTTTACAGCTTTAGTTATAGAACATTGTGTCTTCATATAACAACATTGGGCCAGATTACAAGTGTTGCGCTATTTATCGCACCCACTAGAAGTAAGCTTTTTGCGCAAGTCAAGTAGCACTCGTATTTCGTTTTCACTTGTGTGCAAAAAGCCGGGTAGAATATTACAACCGTGTTAATATATTCCCTCATAGAAGTCAATGGTGCGCGAAAAGTGGGGGGAAAAATACATATTTACACACACACACACATATATATATATATATATATATATATATATATATATATATATATATTTCTTTCATGTAATTAGCAAGAGTCCATGAGCTAGTGACGTATGGGATATACATTCCTACCAGGAGGGGCAAAGTTTCCCAAACCTCAAAATGCCTATAAATACACCCCTCACCACACCCACAATTCAGTTTTTACAAACTTTGCCTCCGATGGAGGTGGGGAAGTAAGTTTGTGCTAGATTCTACGTTGATATGCGCTCCGCAGCAAGTTGGAGCCCGGTTTTCCTCTCAGCGTGCAGTGAATGTCAGAGGGATGTGAGGAGAATATTGCCTATTTGAATGCAGTGATCTCCTTCTACGGGGTCTATTTCATAGGTTCTCTGTTATCGGTCGTAGAGATTCATCTCTTACCTCCCTTTTCAGATCGGGCCAGATTACAAGTGTTGCGCTATTTATCGCACCCACTAGAAGTAAGCTTTTTGCGCAAGTCAAGTAGCACTCGTATTTCGTTTTCACTTGTGTGCAAAAAGCCGGGTAGAATATTACAACCGTGTTAATATATTCCCTCATAGAAGTCAATGGTGCGCGAAAAGTGGGGGGAAAAATACATATTTACACACACACACACATATATATATATATATATATATATATATATATATATATATATTTCTTTCATGTAATTAGCAAGAGTCCATGAGCTAGTGACGTATGGGATATACATTCCTACCAGGAGGGGCAAAGTTTCCCAAACCTCAAAATGCCTATAAATACACCCCTCACCACACCCACAATTCAGTTTTTACAAACTTTGCCTCCGATGGAGGTGGGGAAGTAAGTTTGTGCTAGATTCTACGTTGATATGCGCTCCGCAGCAAGTTGGAGCCCGGTTTTCCTCTCAGCGTGCAGTGAATGTCAGAGGGATGTGAGGAGAATATTGCCTATTTGAATGCAGTGATCTCCTTCTACGGGGTCTATTTCATAGGTTCTCTGTTATCGGTCGTAGAGATTCATCTCTTACCTCCCTTTTCAGATCGACGATATACTCTTATATATACCATTACCTCTGCTGATTCTCGTTTCAGTACTGGTTTGGCTTTCTACAAACATGTAGATGAGTGTCCTGGGGTAAGTAAATCTTATTTTCTGTGACACTCTCAGCTATGGTTGGGCACTTTGTTTATAAAGTTCTAAATATATGTATTCAAACATTTATTTGCCTTGACTCAGAATGTTCAACTTTCCTTATTTTTCAGACAGTCAGTTTCATATTTGGGATAATGCATTTGATTTAATCATTTTTTCTTACCTTCAAAAATTTGACTTTTTTCCCTGTGGGCTGTTAGGCTCGCGGGGGCTGAAAATGCTTCATTTTATTGCGTCATTCTTGGCGCGGACTTTTTTGGCGCAAAAATTCTTTTCCGTTTCCGGCGTCATACGTGTCGCCGGAAGTTGCGTCATTTTTTTGACGTTATTTTGCGCCAAAAGTGTCGGCGTTCCGGATGTGGCGTCATTTTTGGCGCCAAAAAGCATTTAGGCGCCAAATAATGTGGGCGTCTTATTTGGCGCTAAAAAATATGGGCGTCGCTTTTGTCTCCACATTATTTAAGTCTCATTTTTCATTGCTTCTGGTTGCTAGAAGCTTGTTCTTTGGCATTTTTTCCCATTCCTGAAACTGTCATTTAAGGAATTTGATCAATTTTGCTTTATATGTTGTTGTTTTTTCTCTTACATATTGCAAGATGTCTCACGTTGCATCTGAGTCAGAAGATACTACAGGAAAATCGCTGTCTAGTGCTGGATCTACCAAAGCTAAGTGTATCTGCTGTAAACTTTTGGTAGATATTCCTCCAGCTGTTGTTTGTATTGATTGTCATGACAAACTTGTTAAAGCAGATAATATTTCCTTTAGTAAAGTACCATTGCCTGTTGCAGTTCCTTCAACATCTAAGGTGCAGAATGTTCCTGATAACATAAGAGATTTTGTTTCTGAATCCATAAAGAAGGCTATGTCTGTTATTTCTCCTTCTAGTAAACGTAAAAAATCTTTTAAAACTTCTCTCCCTACAGATGAATTTTTAAATGAACATCATCATTCTGATTCTGATGACTCTTCTGGTTCAGAGGATTCTGTCTCAGAGGTTGATGCTGATAAATCTTCATATTTATTTAAAATGGAATTTATTCGTTCTTTACTTAAAGAAGTTCTAATTGCTTTAGAAATAGAGGATTCTGGTCCTCTTGATACTAATTCTAAACTTTTGGATAAGGTATTTAAATCTCCTGTGGTTATTCCAGAAGTTTTTCCTGTTCCTAATGCTATTTCTGCAGTAATTTCCAAAGAATGGGATAAATTGGGTAATTCATTTACTCCTTCTAAACGTTTTAAGCAATTATATCCTGTGCCGTCTGACAGATTAGAATTTTGGGACAAAATCCCTAAAGTTGATGGGGCTATTTCTACCCTTGCTAAACGTACTACTATTCCTACGTCAGATGGTACTTCGTTTAAGGATCCTTTAGATAGGAAAATTGAATCCTTTCTAAGAAAAGCTTATCTGTGTTCAGGTAATCTTCTTAGACCTGCTATATCTTTGGCTGATGTTGCTGCAGCTTCAACTTTTTGGTTGGAAACCTTAGCGCAACAAGTAACACATCATGATTCTTTTGATATTATTATTCTTCTTCAGCATGCTAATAATTTTATCTGTGATGCCATCTTTGATATTATCAGAGTTGATGTCAGGTTTATGTCTCTAGCTATTTTAGCTAGAAGAGCTTTATGGCTTAAGACTTGGAATGCTGATATGGCTTCTAAATCAACTCTACTTTCCATTTCTTTCCAGGGTAACAAATTATTTGGTTCTCAGTTGGATTCTATTATTTCAACTGTTACTGGTGGGAAAGGAACCTTTTTACCACAGGATAAAAAATCTAAGGGTAAAAACAGAGCTAATAATCGTTTTCGTTCCTTTCGTTTCAACAAAGAACAAAAACCTGATCCTTCATCCTCAGGAGCAGTTTCAGTTTGGAAACCATCTCCAATCTGGAATAAATCCAAGCCAGCCAGAAAGGCAAAGCCTGCTTCTAAGTCCACATGAAGGTGCGGCCCTCATTCCAGCTCAGCTGGTAGGGGGCAGGTTACGTTTTTTCAAAGAAATTTGGATCAATTCTGTTCACAATCTTTGGATTCAGAACATTGTTTCAGAAGGGTACAGAATTGGTTTCAAGATGAGACCTCCTGCAAAGAGATTTTTTCTTTCCCGTGTCCCAGTAAATCCAGTAAAAGCTCAAGCATTTCTGAATTGTGTTTCAGATCTAGAGTTGACTGGAGTAATTATGCCAGTTCCAGTTCAGGAACAGGGGATGGGGTTTTATTCAAATCTCTTCATTGTACCAAAGAAGGAGAATTCCTTCAGACCAGTTCTGGATCTAAAAATATTGAATCGTTATGTAAGGATACCAACGTTCAAGATGGTAACTGTAAGGACTATCTTGCCTTTTGTTCAGCAAGGGAATTATATGTCCACAATAGATTTACAGGATGCATATCTGCATATTCCGATTCATCCGGATCATTATCGGTTCCTGAGATTCTCTTTTCTGGACAAGCATTACCAGTTTGTGGCTCTGCCGTTTGGCCTTGCTACAGCTCCAAGAATTTTTACAAAGGTTCTCGGTGCCCTTCTGTCTGTAATCAGAGAACAGGGTATTGTGGTATTTCCTTATTTGGACGATATCTTGGTACTTGCTCAGTCTTTACATTTAGCAGAATTTCATACGAATCGACTTGTGTTGTTTCTTCAAGATCATGGTTGGAGGATCAATTTACCAAAAAGTTCATTGATTCCTCAGACAAGGGTAACCTTTCTGGGTTTCCAAATAGATTCAGTGTCCATGACTCTGTCTTTAACAGACAAGAGGCGTCTAAAACTGATGGCAGCTTGTCGAAACCTTCAGTCACAATCATTCCCTTCGGTAGCCTTATGCATGGAAATTCTAGGTCTTATGACTGCTGCATCGGACGCGATCCCCTTTGCTCGTTTTCACATGCGACCTCTTCAGCTTTGTATGCTGAATCAATGGTGCAAGGATTACACAAAGATATCTCAATTAATATCTTTAAAACCGATTGTTCGACACTCTCTAACGTGGTGGACAGATCACCATCGTTTAATTCAGGGGGCTTCTTTTGTGCTTCCGACCTGGACTGTAATTTCAACAGATGCAAGTCTCACAGGTTGGGGAGCTGTGTGGGGATCTCTGACGGCACAAGGAGTTTGGGAATCTCAGGAGGTGAGATTACCGATCAATATTTTGGAACTCCGTGCAATTTTCAGAGCTCTTCAGTTTTGGCCTCTTCTGAAGAGAGAATTGTTCATTTGTTTTCAGACAGACAATGTCACAACTGTGGCATACATCAATCATCAAGGAGGAACTCACAGTCCTCTGGCTATGAAAGAAGTATCTCGAATTTTGGTTTGGGCGGAATCCAGCTCCTGTCTAATCTCTGCGGTTCATATCCCAGGTGTAGACAATTGGGAAGCGGATTATCTCAGTCGCCAAACGTTGCATCCGGGCGAATAGTCTCTTCACCCAGAGGTGTTTCTTCAGATCGTTCAAATGTGGGAACTTCCAGAAATAGATTTGATGGCATCCCATCTAAACAAGAAACTTCCCAGGTATCTGTCCAGATCCCGGGATCCTCAGGCGGAGGCAGTGGATGCATTATCACTTCCTTGGAAGTATCATCCTGCCTATATCTTTCCGCCTCTAGTTCTTCTTCCAAGAGTAATCTCCAAGATTCTGAAGGAATGCTCGTTTGTTCTGCTGGTAGCTCCGGCATGGCCTCACAGGTTTTGGTATGCGGATCTTGTCCGGATGGCCTCTTGCCAACCGTGGACTCTTCCGTTAAGACCAGACCTTCTGTCACAAGGTCCTTTTTTCCATCAGGATCTGAAATCCTTAAATTTAAAGGTATGGAGATTGAACGCTTGATTCTTCGTCAAAGAGGTTTCTCTGACGCTGTGATTAATACTATGTTACAGGCTCGTAAATCTGTATCTAGAGAGATATATTATAGAGTCTGGAAGACTTATATTTCTTGGTGTATTTCTCATCATTTTTCTTGGCATTCTTTTAGAATTCCGAGAATTTTACAGTTTCTTCAGGATGGTTTAGATAAAGGTTTGTCCGCAAGTTCCTTGAAAGGACAAATCTCTGCTCTTTCTGTTCTTTTTCACAGAAAGATTGCTATTCTTCCTGATATTAATTGTTTTGTACAAGCTTTGGTTCGTATAAAACCTGTCATTAAGTCAATTTCTCCTCCTTGGAGTTTGAATTTGGTTCTGGGGGCTCTTCAAGCTCCTCCGTTTGAACCTATGCATTCATTGGACATTAAATTACTTTCTTGGAAAGTTTTGTTCCTTTTGGCCATCTCTTCTGCCAGAAGAGTTTCTGAATTATCTGCTCTTTCTTGTGAGTCTCCTTTTCTGATTTTTCATCAGGATAAGGCGGTGTTGCGAACTTCTTTTGAATTTTTACCTAAAGTTGTGAATTCCAACAACATTAGTAGAGAAATTGTGGTTCCTTCATTATGTCCTAATCCTAAGAATTCTAAGGAGAAATCGCTGCATTCTTTGGATGTTGTTAGAGCTTTGAAATATTATGTTGAAGCTACTAAATCTTTCAGAAAGACTTCTAGTCTATTTGTTATCTTTTCCGGTTCTAGAAAAGGCCAGAAAGCTTCTGCCATTTCTTTGGCATCTTGGTTGAAATCTTTAATTCATCTTGCCTATGTTGAGTCGGGTAAAACTCCGCCTCAGAGAATTACAGCTCATTCTACTAGGTCAGTTTCTACTTCCTGGGCATTTAGGAATGAAGCTTCGGTTGATCAGATTTGCAAAGCAGCAACTTGGTCCTCTTTGCATACTTTTACTAAATTCTACCATTTTGATGTATTTTCTTCTTCTGAAGCAGTTTTTGGTAGAAAAGTACTTCAGGCAGCGGTTTCAGTTTGAATCTTCTGCTTATGTTTTTCGTTAAACTTTATTTTGGGTGTGGATTATTTTCAGCAGGAATTGGCTGTCTTTATTTTATCCCTCCCTCTCTAGTGACTCTTGTGTGGAAAGATCCACATCTTGGGTAATCATTATCTTATACGTCACTAGCTCATGGACTCTTGCTAATTACATGAAAGAAAACATAATTTATGTAAGAACTTACCTGATAAATTCATTTCTTTCATATTAGCAAGAGTCCATGAGGCCCGCCCTTTTTTTGTGGTGGTTATGATTTTGTATAAAGCACAATTATTCCAATTCCTTATTTTATATGCTTTCGCACTTTTTTATCACCCCACTTCTTGGCTATTCGTTAAACTGAATTGTGGGTGTGGTGAGGGGTGTATTTATAGGCATTTTGAGGTTTGGGAAACTTTGCCCCTCCTGGTAGGAATGTATATCCCATACGTCACTAGCTCATGGACTCTTGCTAATATGAAAGAAATGAATTTATCAGGTAAGTTCTTACATAAATTATGTTATATACACACACACACATCTTTAGACATGTATATGTACATTATCTCTATGTTAAAGCCCTTTGCCTGCCTGTTTTCCCTAACACCTGTATCTTTGAGCCTTTATAACATTTTTGTGTAATATTTTTTTTTAATCATTTTTTAGATAGTGTTATTATGAGTGTAACTGTACTTTGTAATGTATAGCTCATTGCACAACATTAAGGAGGAATTTTGTACCACTCTTCCTCATAGAACTGCTTTAGCTCAGCCATATTCTTAGTATGTCTGGTGTGAAACAGCTCTCTTGAAGTCATTCTACAGCATCTCTATATGGTTATGGTCTGGGTTCTGAATTGGCCACTCCAAAGTAGGGGATTTTGTGATTTTGTTTAGGATCATTGTCCTGCTGCATCAAACAACTTCTACTGTTTCAGCAGGCTCACAGCCACCCTGATATTATCTTTTAGGATATCTTTATAAAATTGGGAATTAAGTTTTTCCTTGATGATGGCAAGTGGTCCAGGCTCAGAAGCAACAAAACAGCACCAATCATAATGCTCCCTCCAACGTACCTAACCGTTGGGATGATGTTTTCATGTTGGTATGCAGTGCCCTTTTTACTCCACACATAGTGCTGCTTGCTCTAGTTGTGGAGTGTCAAGGTAGTCTTTCCGTATAGTAGAATAATGACAAAAGATGTTAACCAGTTCCAATGATTTCTTGAGTTTTTAGCTGTCACTATAAGATTTTCTCTTGTAAGGTGTATCCAGTCCACGGATCATCCATTACTTGTGGGATATTCTCCTTCCCAACAGGAAGCTGCAAGAGGATCACCCACAGCAGAGCTGTCTATATAGCTCCTCCCCTAACTGCCCACCCCCAGTCATTCTCTTGCAGCTCTCGACAATGGAAGTAGCTAGAGAGATGTGGTGCATTAATGTAGTTTGTCTTCAATCAAAAGTTTGTTATTTTCAAATGGTACCGGAGTTGTACTATTTTAGCCTCAGGCAGAAAGTTGAAGAAGAGTCTGCCTGTGGTCTTTGATTATCTTAGCAGGTTAACTGCTAAGGTTAACTAAGCAGGTTAACTAAGATCCATTGCTGTTCTCACACATAACTGAAGAGATGGGTAACTTCAGCTGGGGGAATAGCGTGCAGGGTCTCCTGCTCTGAGGTATGTGCAGTTTTAAATTTTTCTAGAGAAATGAATATGCTAGAAAATGCTGACAATACCGGATTTATTTAAGGTAAGCCTGATTACAGTGATTTAATAACGACTGATATCATGCTTGCTGTAAAGGGTAATATTTTTATTATTTACTCACATTACTGAATAGATATAACGTTTGCTTGAAGTGTATAAACGTTTTTTTTTACATATTGGTGATAAAACTTTATTCTGGGGCCCAGTTTTTTCCACATGGCTGTCTAGATTTTGCCTAGGGATAGTTTTTTAAGGCCCTCTCACTGTGAGTACAGGTTGGGAGGGGCCTATTTTCGTTTTTGCAGCTTGAGACATCTAGCTTCCCTGAAGGAGTCCCCTGAACATTTAGGACCTCTCTAAAGGGTTTTTGTGCCTTCCAAAGTCGTTGTATGGGCAGGTAGGGCCACAGCAGAGCTGTGGCAGTTTGTTGTGACTGTTTAAAAAACGTTTATATTGTTTTTTTGATCCGTTTTTGAAACTAAGGGGTTAATCATCCATTTGCAAGTGGGTGCAATGCTCTTTTAGTCTATTATACACACTGTAAAAACTTCGTAAGATTTACTGCTTTTTTCACTGTTTTAGCAGTTTCTGTGATTGTTTTTTTCTCTTAAAGGCACAGTACCGTTTTTATTTTTTGCTTGTTCACAGTTATTAAAGTGTTTTCCAAGCTTGCTGGTCTCATTACTAGTCTGTTTAAACATGTCTGACATAGAGGAAACTCATTGTTCAATATGTTTAGAAGCCATTGTGGAACCCCCTCTTAGAATGTGTACCAAATGCACTGATTTTACTATAAATTATAAAGACCATATTCTGGCTTTAAAAAATTTATCACCAGAAGAAATTGACAAGGAGGAAGTTATGCCGGCTAACTCTCCCCACGTGTCAGATTCTATAAATCCCGCTCAGGGGACACCTAGTACTTCTAGCGCGCCCATTGCGTATACCTTGCAAGACATGGCGGCAGTTATGAATCATACCCTTAGAGAGGTATTATCTAAACTGCCAGGATTGCAAGGAAAGCGAGACAGCTCTGGGAATAGAATAAGCTCTCTGACGCTTTAGTAGCTAGGTCTGATACACCTTCACATTATACTGAAGCTGAAGCAGGGGAGCTTCAATCTGAGGGTGATTTTTCTGATTCAGGGAAGATACTTCACTCTGATTCTGATATGTCTACATTTAAATTTAAGCTTGAACACCTCCGCGTATTGCTCAGGGAGGTTTTAGCAACTCTGGGTGACTGTGACACTATTGTAGTCCCAGAGAAATTATGTAGATTGGATAAATACTATGCAGTACCTACTTACACTGATGTTTTTCCAATCCCTAAAAGGTTTTCTGAAATGATTACTAAGGAATGGGATAGACCAGGTGTACCGTTCTCTCCCCCTCCTGTTTTTAAAAAGATGTTTCCTATAGACGTCGCTACACGGGACTTATGGCAGACGGTCCCTAAGGTGGAGGGGCAGTTTCTACTCTAGCTAAGCGTACCACTATCCCTGTCGAGGACAGTTGTGCTTTTCTAGATCCAATGGACAAAAAATTAGAGAGTTACCTTAAAAAAAATAAAAAAAAAATATTCAACAAGGGTTTATTCTCCAGCCCCTTGCATGCATTGCCCCCGTTACTGCTGCTGCGGCCTTCTGGTTTGAGTCTCTTGAAGAGGCTCTACAGGTAGAAACCCCATTGGATGATATCCTTGACAAGCTTAAAGCCCTTAAGCTAGCCAATTCATTTGTTTCTGATGTCGTTGTTCATTTAACCAAACTAACGGCTAAGAACTCAGGTTTTGCTATTCAGGCGCGTAGGGCACTATGGCTTAAATCCTGGTCAGCTGACGTTACTTCAAAGTCTAAGCTTCTCAACATTCCCTTCAAGGGGCAGACCCTATTCGGGCCTGAGCTGAAGGAGATCATTTCTGATATTACTGGAGGAAAAGGTCACGCCCTTCCTCAGGATAGGTCCAGCAAATTAAGGACCAAACAGCCTAATTTTCGTGCCTTTCGAAATTTCAAGAGTGGTGCAGCTTCAACTTCCTCTAATACAAAACAGGAGGGAAATGTTGCCCAGTCCAAGCCGGTCTGGAGACCTAACCAGGCTTGGAACAAAGGAAAGCAGGCCAAGAAGCCTGCTGCTGCCTCTAAGACAGCATGAAGGATCAGCCCCCGATCCGGTAACGGATCTAGTAGGGTGCAGACTTTCTCTCTTCGCCCAGGCTTGGGCAAGAGATGTCCAGGATCCCTGGGCGTTGGAAATTGTGTCTCAGGGATACCTTCTGGAATTCAAAGCTTCCCCAAAAGGAAGATTTCACCTCTCACAATTATCTGCAAACCAGATAAAGAGAGAGGCATTCTTACATTGTGTTCAAGACCTCCTAGTTATGGGAGTGATCCACCCAGTTCCAAAGGAGGAACAGGGGCAAGGCTTCTATTCAAATCTGTTTGTGGTTCCCAAGAAAGAGGGAACCTTCAGACCAATCTTAGATCTCAAGATCCTAAACAAATTTCTCAGAGTTCCATCCTTCAAGATGGAGACTATTCGAACCATCCTTCCTATGATCCAGGAGGGTCAGTATATGACTACCGTGGATTTAAAGGATGCTTATCTTCACATTCCGATACACAGAGATCATCATCGGTTTCTCAGGTTTGCCTTCCTAGACAGGCATTACCAGTTTGTGGCTCTTCCCTTTGGGTTAGCCACGGCACCAAGAATCTTAACAAAGGTTCTGGGGTCACTCTTGGCGGTCCTAAGGCCGCAGGGTATAGCAGTAGCCCCTTACCTAGACGACAATCTGATACAGGCGTCAAATTTTCAAATTGCCAAGTCCCATACGGACATCGTTCTGGCTTTCCTGAGGTCTCATGGGTGGAAAGTGAACGAAGAAAAGAGTTCTCTATCCCCTCTCACAAGAGTTTCCTTCCTGGGAACTCTGATAGATTCTGTAGAAATGAAGATTTACCTGACAGAGGCCAGGTTGTCAAAACTTCTAAATTCCTGCCGTGTTCTTTATTCTACTTCTCGCCCTTCGGTGGCTCAGTGTATGGAAGTAATCGGCTTAATGGTAGCGGCAATGGACATAGTGTCGTTTGCCCGTCTACATCTCAGACCGCTGCAACTCTGCATGCTCAGTTAGTGGAATGGGGATTACACAGATTTGTCCCCTCTACTAAATCTGGATCAAGAGACCAGGGATTCTCTTCTCTGGTGGCTATCTCGAGTCCATCTGTCCAAGGGTATGACCTTCCGCAGGCCAGATTGGACAATAGTAACAACAGATGCCAGCCTTCTAGGCTGGGGTGCAGTCTGGAACTCCCTGAAGGCTCAGGGATCATGGACTCCGGAGGAGGCCCTCCTTCCGATAAACATTCTGAAACTAAGAGCGATATTCAACGCTTTTCAGACTTGGCCTCAGCTTGCTGCGGTCAGGTTCATCAGATTTCAGTCGGACAACATCACGACTGTAGCTTACATCAACCATCAAGGGGGAACAAGGAGTTCCCTAGCAATGTTGGAGGTTTCAAAGATAATTCTATGGGCAGAGATTCACTCTTGCCATCTATCAGCTATCCATATCCCAGGAGTAGAGAACTGGGAGGCGGATTTTCTAAGTCGAGACCTTTCATCCGGGGGAGTGGGAGCTCCATCCGGAGGTATTTGCACAGTTGATTCAACTTTGGGGCAAACCAGAACTGGATCTCATGGCATCTCGTCAGAACGCCAAGCTTCCTCGTTACGGATCCAGGTCCAGGGATCCCAAGGCAGCACTAATAGATGCTCTAGCAGTGCCTTGGTCCTTCAACCTAGCTTATGTGTTTCCACCATATCCTCTGCTCCCTCGTCTGATTGCCAAGATCAAGCAGGAGAGAGCAGCGGTGATTTTGATAGCACGCAGGACTTGGTATGCAGATCTGGTGAACATGTCATCCTTTCCACCATGGACTCTGCCGCTGAGACAGGACCTTCTACTTCAGGGTCCTTTCAACCATCCAAATCTAGTTTCTCTGCGTCTGACTGCTTGGAGATTGAACGCTTGATTTTATCAAAACGTGGTTTCTCCAAGTCGGTCATTGATACCTTAATACAGGCACGAAAGCCTGTCACCAGGAAAATCTATCATAAGATATGGTGTAAATATCTTCATTGGTGTGAATCCAAGGGTTACTCATGGAGTAAGGTCAGGATTCCTAAGATATTATCCTTTCTCCAAGAAGGATTGGAGAAGGGTTTGTCAGCTATTTCCTTAAAGGGACAGATTTCTGCTCTGTCTATTCTTTTGCACAAACGTCTGGCTGAGGTTCCAGATGTTCAGGCATTTTATCAGGCTCTGGTTAGAATCAAGCCTGTGTTTAAACCTGTTGCTCCACCATGGAGTTTAAATTTAGTTCTTAAGGTTCTTCAAGGGGTTCCGTTTGAACCTTTGCATTCCATAGATATTGAGCTCTCATCTTGGAAAGTTCTGTTTTTAGTAGCTATCTCCTCGGCTCAAAGAGTTTCGAAGTTATCTGCTTTACAATGTGATTCCCCTTATCTCATTTTGCATGCAGATAAGGTAGTGTTACGTACCAAACCTGGGTTTCTACCTAAGGTGGTATCTAATAAAAATATCAATCAGGAGATTGTTGTACCGTCACTGTGTCCTAATCCTTCTTCTAAGAAGGAACGTCTTTTACACAATATTGTGGTTCGTGCTTTAAAGTTTTATTTACAAGCTACTAAAGATTTTCGTCAAACATCTGCATTGTTTGTTGTCTATTATGGACAGAGAAGAGGCCAAAAGGCTTCGGCAACTTCTCTTTCTTTTTGGCTAAGGAGTATAATACACTTAGCTTATGAGACTGCTGGCCAGCAGCCTCCTGAAAGAATTACAGCTCATTCTACTAGAGCGGTAGCTTCCACATGGGCTTTTAAAAATGAGGTTTCTGTTGAGGCGACTTGGTCTTCGCTTCATACTTTTTCTAAATTCTATAAATTTGATACTTTTGCTTCTTCGGAGGCTATTTTTGGGAGAAAGATCTTATAGGCAGTGGTGCCTTCCGTTTAAGCGCCTGCCTTGTCCCTCCCTTCATCCGTGTCCTATAGCTTTGGTATTGGTATCCCACAAGTAATGGATGATCCGTGGACTGGATACACCTTACAAGAGAAAACAAAATGTATGCTTACCTGATAAATGTATTTCTCTTGTGGTGTATCCAGTCCACGGCCCGCCCTGTCATTTTAAGGCAGGTGTTTTTTATTTTTAAACTACAGTCACCACTGCACTCTATAGTTTCTCCTTTCTCTTGCTTGTCTTCGGATGAATGACTAGGGGTGGGCAGTTAGGGGAGGAGCTATATAGACAGCTCTGCTGTGGTTAATCCTCTTGCAGCTTCCTGTTGGGAAGGAGAATATCCCACAAGTAATGGATGATCCGTGGACTGGATACACCACAAGAGAAATAAATTTATCAGGTAAGCATAAATTTTGTTTTTACCCTCATTGATAATTGTGCTGTGTGCCCTTTGTTATCTTGGCTGAACGGCCACTTCTAGGGAGAGTAGCCACAGTACTAAATCATCTCCATTTATAGACAATTTGTCTAACAGTGGACAGATCTTTAAAGGGACACTGAACCCAAATTTTATATTTCTTGATTCAGATAGAGCATGAAATTTGTAGCAACAAGTGCTCTTTTAGGCTTGCTGTATTGATTATCTGTTAAAGTAACATTGTCTGTTTAAGTATAATAGCTAACCAAGCTATTTTCTAAATTATTTGCTTTGCAAGGGTTGCATTTTTATTTTTAAAAAATGAAATAACTAAATAACTTTATTTCTAGCATTCCAATTTTTTTTTTTGTTTTTCTGTCTGTGTGGGTAATTAGGGGTGGGATTATTTTCACCTGTTTGGGCCTTGCAAGCCTATAAATTTAGCACATTTACTCTGTGAGCTTGCTCTTTTAGGCTTGCTGTATTGATTATCTGTTAAAGTAACATTGTCTGTTTAAGTATAATAGCTAACCAAGCTATTTTCTAAATTATTTGCTTTGCAAGGGTTGCATTTTTATTTTTAAAAAAGGAAATAACTAAATAACTTTATTTCTAGCATTCCAATTTTTTTTTTTGTTTTTCTGTCTGTGTGGGTAATTAGGGGTGGGATTATTTTCACCTGTTTGGGCCTTGCAAGCCTATAAATTTAGCACATTTACTCTGTGAGCTTGCTCTTTTAGGCTTGCTGTATTGATTATCTGTTAAAGTAACATTGTCTGTTTAAGTATAATAGCTAACCAAGCTATTTTCTAAATTATTTGCTTTGCAAGGGTTGCATTTTTATTTTTAAAAAAGGAAATAACTAAATAACTTTATTTCTAGCATTCCAATTTTTTTTTTTGTTTTTCTGTCTGTGTGGGTAATTAGGGGTGGGATTATTTTCACCTGTTTGGGCCTTGCAAGCCTATAAATTTAGCACATTTACTCTGTGAGCTTGCTCTTTTAGGCTTGCTGTATTGATCATCTGTTAAAGTAACATTGTCTGTTTAAGTATAATAGCTAACCAAGCTATTTTCTAAATTATTTGCTTTGCAAGGGTTGCATTTTTATTTTTAAAAAATGAAATAACTAAATAACTTTATTTCTAGCATTCCAATTTTTTTTTTTGTTTTTCTGTCTGTGTGGGTAATTAGGGGTGGGATTATTTTCACCTGTTTGGGCCTTGCAAGCCTATAAATTTAGCACATTTACTCTGTGAGCTTGCTCTTTTAGGCTTGCTGTATTGATCATCTGTTAAAGTAACATTGTCTGTTTAAGTATAATAGCTAACCAAGCTATTTTCTAAATTATTTGCTTTGCAAGGGTTGCATTTTTATTTTTAAAAAATGAAATAACTAAATAACTTTATTTCTAGCATTCCAATTTTTTTTTTTGTTTTTCTGTCTGTGTGGGTAATTAGGGGTGGGATTATTTTCACCTGTTTGGGCCTTGCAAGCCTATAAATTTAGCACATTTACTCTGTGAGCTTGCTCTTTTAGGCTTGCTGTATTGATCATCTGTTAAAGTAACATTGTCTGTTTAAGTATAATAGCTAACCAAGCTATTTTATAAATTATTTGCTTTGCAAGGGTTGCATTTTTATTTTAAAAAAAGGAAATAACGAAATAACTTTATTTCTAGCATTCAAATTTTTTTTTGTTTTTCTGTCTGTGTGGGTAATTAGGGGTGGGATTATTTTCACCTGTTTGGGCCTTGCAAGCCTATAAATTTAGCACATTTACTCTGTGAGCTTGCTCTTTTAGGCTTGCTGTATTGATCATCTGTTAAAGTAACATTGTCTGTTTAAGTATAATAGTTAGCTAACCAAGGTAGTTAGGCAAACAAGGTTTTGGGGTAACCGAGGGGAAATATATTTATTTTATACTTTTAAGTTAAACCTTTTATTAAGAATGTGTGAGAATCTCATTCAGTGTACAGCTTGCCACATGTTTGCATCACTGGAGCAGCCGCTTCTGGGATTATATGTTTGTGGCAAGTGCGAGCATATTGTCTCTTTAGAAACTCGTATTGGGGATCTGGAGGAACGAATTGCAACACTACATGAAATTCAGACACTTGAAAGGGAAATGGATAGGACTGAGCTGGTTGTTAATGGTTCCAGCAGTGGGAATGGGGAGGATTCAGATGAGGAGACTCCAGGATGTAGCTGGGTCACAGTTAGAGGGCGAAGTAAGCGGAAGAGACAGGCCAGTTCTGAGCTGGTACACCCCAATAGATTTGCAAGATTAAGTGAAGATGTTGGGGATATCAGTTCAGGGGTGGCAGTGTCAGAGAGGGCCGTGTTGCCTAGTATAGTGAACAGTCCTTTAGCTGTGGAAGAGGAGCATACTATGGTGGGCAGTCCTTCAGTCATGGAAGAGGGGCATACAAGTCAGGGCCAGAGGCAGATGTTGGTGGTAGGAGACTCTATTATAAGGAAGGTTGATAGGGTAATTTGTCATCCAGACCCTTTACATAGAACAGTTTGCTGTCTTCCAGGGGCTCGTGTTAGGCATATTGTGGAGCGTATTGATAGATTGTTAGAGGGATGCGGGTCTGATCCTGCAGTCATGGTGCATATTGGTACTAATGAAGAAATCAGTGGGAGATGGAGAGTCCTAAAAAATGACTTCAGGGAGTTAGGTAGCAAGCTTAAAGCAAGGACCTCCAAAGTAATATTTTCTGAGATATTACCAGTGCCGTGTGTTAACTCAGTAAGGCAGAAGGAGCTAAGGTCTGTTAATTCATGGCTAAAAACATGGTGTAATAATGAGGGGTTTGACTTTTTAGAACACTGGGCTGATTTTTCACTAGGGTATAAATTGTACAGTAAGGATGGATTGCACCTGAATGACATGGGTGCAGGTGTGTTGGGGGAAAGGATGGTAGCACGTTTAGAGAACCTTTTAAACTAGGCAAAGGGGGGGAGGGTAAATTAGAACAAAATAGAACAGAGAGATCAGTGTCTGAATATGTCACTCCCTTAATATCTCAAGGAAGGGATGACTTAAGAAATGTCACATTAGAAAGTATAGAGGAAAGTACACCAAGTAGCAGCAGAAAGCACATGAAAATTAAATGTATGACAACAAATGCAAGAAGCATGACAGGTAAAATGGGGGAGCTGACGCTCTTAGTTGCAGAAGAGGACTATGATGTTATCAGTATAACGGAAACTTGGTGGGATGATTCACATGACTGGGCAGTTAACTTAGAGGGGTATACATTATTTAGGAGGGACAGGAATAATAAAAGGGGTGGAGGAATCTGCATGTATATTAAACCTGACCTTAAACCTACAATAAGGGAAGATATTTATGATACAAGTGACAATGTAGAGACCCTGTAGGTTGAAATAAAGAGTGGGGGGAAAAATCCTAAAAAAATATTACTAGGAACATGCTACAAGCCTCCCAACATTAGTGACCTGGAGGAAACTCAACTACTTATCCAAATAGGTAAGGCTGCTAATAACAGTGCTGTAATTATGGGAGATTTTAACTACCCTGATATAAACTGGGCCAATGAAACTAGTAATTCAGCTAAGGGGGATAGATTTTTAAATGTTCTCAGGGATAACTTCTTGTCACAATTAATAGAGGAGCCAACTAGAAGTAAAGCTATATTGGATTTAGTGCTATCAAACAATACAGATGTAATATCAAACATAGAAGTTAAAGAACATTTGGGTAACAGTGATCATAACATGGTCACATTTGAAATCTCTTTTCATATGCAGTGTTTTAAAGGCTTAACTAAGACTTTTAATTTCAAGAAAGCAAAATTCAACGATTTAAGGAAATCATTAAATAATATAAATTGGGACAATGTATTTTCTAATAAAAATACAGAGGATAAATGGATAATATTTAAAAATTTGTTAAATAAATATACATATCAATACATACCATATGGTTATAAAAATAAAAATAAAAAAACTAAGCCGTTATGGCTAAATAAAAATGTGTTAAAAGAAATTAGGAAAAAAACGTAGGGCATTTAAATTATTAAAAGAAAATAGTACAGACTCGGCATACAATATTTATAAGGAATGTAACAAAGCATGCAAAAAAGCAATCAAATTAGCCAAAATTGAAAATGAAAAATTAATTGCCAAGGATTCTAAGTCTAACCCTAAAAGGTTCTTTAAGTACATAAATAGCAAAAAATCTAAGAAGGATAATATAGGTACATTAAAATGTGTGGAGGGTAGCATGATAAATAATGACAGGGAGAAGGCTGAGGTACTAAACCAGTTTTTTTCTTCAGTATACACAAGAGAGGAACCATTGAATGATACTTTGGAACAGAATAGAACATGCCAGTCCATACCACTAACTGGGTTTTGTTTAGAGGATATCAGGAAAAAACTAAAAAATATTAAGGTAAATAAAACTCCAGGCCCAGATGGAATACACCCAAGGGTGTTAAGTGAACTTAGCACTGTTATAGACAAACCTTTACTCTTAATTTTTCAAGACTCATTATCCTCAGGCATGGTACCCCAGGATTGGCGTAAAGCTGATGTGGTGCCACTCTTCAAAAAGGGAAGCAGGGATGATCCAGGAAGCTATAGACCAGTAAGTCTGACATCAATAGTGGGGAAGATATTTGAAGGGATTATAAGGGATTATATTGATGAGCATATTCGTGTAAACAAGATTATGAGTTCTAATCAGCATGGCTTTAGGAGAAATAGATCATGTCAAACTAATCTAATTAGATTCTACGAGGAAGTAAGTAAAAATATAGATAAAGGGGAATCAGTTGATGTGATATACTTAGATTTTGCAAAGGCATTTGATACAGTGCCACATGAGAGATTAATGCACAAAATTAAGGGACTGGGAATAGCTGAAAATGTTAGCTCATGGATAAATAACTGGATAAAAGATAGGGAGCAACGAGTAGCAGTAAATGGATCATACTCAGATTGGACAAAGGTAATCAGTGGCGTCCCCCAGGGATCAGTACTGGGCCCTGTTCTTTTTAATATTTTTATAAATGACTTGGAGCAAGGATTAAATAGCGACATCTCTATTTTTGCAGATGATACTAAGTTAAGTAAGGTCATTAGGTCAGAGCAGGATGAACTCTCTTTGCAAAGGGATTTGCTAAAATTAGAACTATGGGCAAGTGAATGGAAAATGAGATTTAATACGGAAAAATGTAAGGTTCTACATTTTGGAAGTAAAAATAAGCAGGCTATGTATTTTTTAAATGGGACAAGACTTAGCCAAACACAGGAGGAAAGGGATTTGGGAGTAGTAATAGATAACAAGCTAAAGATGAGTGCACAATGCAGGGCAGCGGCTTCAAAGGCCAATAAGATACTAGCATGTATTAAAAGAGGCATTGATTCAAGGGAGGAAAGCATAATTCTGTCATTATATAAAGCCCTGGTAAGACCTCACCTTGAGTTTGGAGTGCAGTTCTGGGGACCGATTGCTAAAAAAGATATTGCAGAACTAGAAAAGGTTCAGAGAAGGGCCACAAAGCTAATAAGGGGATTGGAGAAATTAACCTATGAGGAGAGGCTAGCCAAACTGGGTCTGTTCTCTTTAGAAAAAAGGCGCTTGAGAGGTGACATGATTACTTTATATAAATATATTCAAGGCCCATATACAGAGATGGCAGAAGCTCTTTTTATTCCAAGAAAATTGGTTCTGACAAGAGGTCATAATTTAAGGTTGGAGGAAAGGAGATTTAATCTCCTGCAACGGAAACGTTTTTTCACTGTAAGAGCAATAAAATTGTGGAACTCATTACCAAAGGAGGTAGTGAATGCCAATACCATAGATACATTTAAAAATAGTCTGGATAAATTTCTGTATATAAACAAAATTCATGGATATGATTGCTAGTATTAAATGGGTCACATTTTAATGGGGTTATTTAAGCTTAACTGGAGCTTTTTGTAAGTATTTTAGATTTGTATAGGTTGAACTCGATGGACTTCAGTCTTTTTTCAACCTTATCTACTATGTTACTATCTACTATGTTACTATGTTACTTTCTAATTTACTCCTATTATCAAATTTCCTTCATTCTCTTTGTATCTTTATTTGAAATGCAAGAATGTAAGCTTAGATGCCGGCCCATTTTTGGTGAACAACCTGGGTTGATCTTGCTGATTGGTGGATATATTCATCCACCAATTAAAAAAGTGCTGTCCAGAGTACTGAACTAATACAAAAGCTTAGATGCCTTCTTTTTCAAATAAAGATAGCAAGAGAACCAAGAAAAATTGATAATAGGAGTAAATTAGAAAGTTACTTAAAATTGCATGCTCTATCACAAAAGAAAAAATTTGGGTTCAGTGTCCCTTTATGGATACATTTGTAACCCTTTTTGGCTTCATGCAATTCAACAATTATTGGTAACAGGTTTTCTGAGAGCTCTTTTTGTGAATAGCAAACTCAAAACGTTTGAGTGCTTTTTATAACTCAAAGTAACTCTAACACAAACCTCCAATCACACATATACACGCAAATACTCATAATAGCCCTTTCCAGTCAAACAACTTGTCATATTATAAAAAAATTGTTTTTAATATTTATATGAATTATTTTTATCATATATATGAGTGTAACACTTTTTTTAATGTACATTTGTTGTGCTTAGTGCAACTTTTCTTTCTACCCCTTACACTTTACGCTAGGTCTTCACTCGCGCTGACCCAACAAGTGCAAATTTTGTGCACCGTTTACTTTCAACTTGTAATATGCTTGCAAGTTAGATAGTTTGCGATTATGCTTTAGCGCACCACTTGTAATCTAGCCCTATGTAAGAAATGAATTACTATTAATAATTTAACCGAATATTACGCTCAAATTTAAAAAAACAAAATTACAAATCAACAAGCTTAACTCCATAACGAGAAGTGTGGAACTGCTTATTCAGTAAAAGATTACAGATCTGTGGTACTTAGGGCCACACAAAAACCTTTGAAAGGCTGGAAATGTCCCCCCCGGGCCTTTGGACGCCCCTGTTCTAAAGCATATTTCTTCTGTTAAGTGTGATCAGTCCACGGGTCATCATTACTTCTGGGATATTACTCCTCCCCAACAGGAAGTGCAAGAGGATTCACCCAGCAGAGCTGCATATAGCTCCTCCCCTCTACGTCACTCCCAGTCATTCTCTTGCACCCAACGACTAGATAGGATGTGTGAGAGGACTATGGTGATTATACTTAGTTTTATATCTTCAATCAAAAGTTTGTTATTTTAAAATAGCACCGGAGTGTGTTATTATCTCTCTGGCAGAGTTTGAAGAAGAATCTACCAGAGTTTTTGTTATGATTTTAGCCGGAGTAGTTAAGATCATATTGCTGTTTCTCGGCCATCTGAGGAGAGGTAAACTTCAGATCAGGGGACAGCGGGCAGATGAATCTGCATAGAGGTATGTAGCAGTTTTTATTTTCTGACAATGGAATTGATGAGAAAATCCTGCCATACCGATATAATGTCATGTATGTATACTTTACACTTCAGTATTCTGGGGAATGGTACTTCACTAGAATTACACTGTAAGAAATACATAAAGCTGTTTAATAACTAGAGATTATGTTTAACGTTTTTGCTGGAATGTAAAATCGTTTTCATTTGCTGAGGTACTGTGTGAATAAATGTTTGGGCACTATTTTTCCACTTGGCAGTTGCTTAATCTGTTTTCTGACAGTTTCTGTTCTCCCTCACTGCTGTGTGTGAGGGGGAGGGGCCGTTTTTTGGCGCTTTTTCTATGCATCAAATATTTCAGTCAGCAACTCATTGTATTCCCTGCATGATCCGGTTCATCTCTACAGAGCTCAGGGGTCTTCAAAACTTATTTTGAGGGAGGTAATTTCTCTCAGCAGAGCTGTGAGAATTATAGTTTGACTGAGATAAAAAACGTTTATTCTGTAATTTGTTTCCTGCTTTCAGAATTTGTTATCTTTGCTAATGGGATTAAACCTTTGCTAAAGTTGTGTTGTTTACAAGGATTGAGGCTATAACTGTTTCAATTTATTAATTTTCAACTGTCATAGATCTTCTGTGCTTCTTAAAGGCACAGTACGTTTTAATATTATTCTAATTGAATTGTATTTCCAAGTTGCAAGTTTATTTGCTAGTGTGTTAAACATGTCTGATTCAGAGGATGATACCTGTGTCATTTGTTGCAATGCCAAAGTGGAGCCCAATAGAAATTTATGTACTAACTGTATTGATGCTACTTTAAATAAAAATCAATCTGTACAAATTGAACAAATTTCACCAAACAACGAGGGGAGAGTTATGCCGACTAACTCGCCTCACGTGTCAGTACCCACATCTCCCGCTCAGAGGGAGGTGCGT
The DNA here is from genome assembly GCF_027579735.1 of Bombina bombina. Lineage (NCBI taxonomy): Eukaryota > Metazoa > Chordata > Amphibia > Anura > Bombinatoridae > Bombina > Bombina bombina. Next base: position 681,437,479 of record NC_069502.1, on the reverse strand, counting down.
GATATTGTAGCGCCGAGTACATCTGGGCGGCCATTACAAATCACATTACAGGATATGGCTACTGTTATGACTGAGGTTTTGGCTAAATTACCAGAACTAAGAGGTAAGCGTGATCACTCTGGGGTGAGAACAGAGTGCGCTGATAATATTAGGGCCATGTCAGACACTGCGTCACAGGTGGCAGAACATGAGGACGGAGAACTTCATTCTGTGGGTGACGGTTCTGATCCAAACAGACTGGATTCAGATATTTCAAATTTTAAATTTAAACTGGAAAACCTCCGTGTATTACTAGGGGAGGTGTTAGCGGCTCTGAATGATTGTAACACAGTTGCAATACCAGAGAAAATGTGTAGGTTGGATAGATATTTTGCGGTACAGTCGAGTACTGAGGTTTTTCCTATACCTAAGAGACTTACTGAAATTGTTACTAAGGAGTGGGATAGACCCGGTGTGCCGTTCTCACCCCCTCCGATATTTAGAAAAATGTTTCCAATAGACGCCACCACAAGGGACTTATGGCAAACGGTCCCTAAGGTGGAGGGAGCAGTTTCTACCTTAGCTAAGCGTACCACTATCCCGGTGGAGGATAGCTGTGCTTTTTCAGATCCAATGGATAAAAAGTTAGAGGGTTACCTTAAGAAAATGTTTGTTCAACAAGGTTTTATATTGCAACCCCTTGCATGCATTGCGCCGATCACGGCTGCAGCGGCATTCTGGATTGAGTCTCTGGAAGAGAACATTGGTTCAGCTACTCTGGACGACATTACGGACAGGCTTAGAGTCCTTAAACTAGCTAATTCATTCATTTCGGAGGCCGTAGTACATCTTACTAAACTTACGGCGAAGAATTCAGGATTCGCCATTCAGGCACGCAGGGCGCTGTGGCTAAAAGCCTGGTCAGCTGATGTTACTTCTAAGTCTAAATTGCTTAATATACCTTTCAAAGGGCAGACCTTATTCGGGCCCGGGTTGAAAGAGATTATCGCTGACATTACAGGAGGTAAAGGCCATGCCCTGCCTCAGGACAAAGCCAAAGCCAAGACTAGACAGTCTAATTTTCGTTCCTTTCGTAATTTCAAAGCAGGAGCAGCATCAACTTCCTCTGCACCAAAACAGGAAGGAGCTGTTGCTCGCTACAGACAAGGCTAGAAACCTAACCAGTCCTGGAACAAGGGCAAGCAGACTAGGAAACCTGCTGCTGCCCCTAAAACAGCATGAATTGAGGGCCCCCGATCCAGGATCGGATCTAGTGGGGGGCAGACTTTCTCTCTTCGCCCAGGCTTGGGCAAGAGATGTTCAGGATCCCTGGGCGCTAGAGATAATATCTCAGGGATACCTTCTGGACTTCAAATACTCTCCTCCAAGAGAGAGATTTCATCTGTCAAGATTGTCAACAATCCAGACAAAGAAAGAGGCGTTTCTACGCTGCGTACAAGAGCTCTTGTTAATGGGAGTAATCCATCCAGTTCCACGATCAGAACAGGGACAGGGGTTTTACTCAAATCTGTTTGTGGTTCCCAAAAAAGAGGGAATTTTCTGACCAATCCTGGACTTAAAGATCCTAAACAAATTCCTAAGAGTTCCATCGTTCAAGATGGAGACTATTAGGACAATTTTACCTATGATCCAAGAAGGTCAGTACATGACCACTGTAGATTTAAAAGATGCTTACCTTCACATACCGATTCACAAAGATCATTATCGGTACCTAAGGTTTGCCTTCCTAGACAGGCATTACCAGTTTGTGGCTCTTCCATTCGGATTGGCTACAGCTCCAAGAATCTTCACAAAGGTTCTGGGTGCTCTTCTGGCGGTACTAAGACCGCGGGGAATCTCGGTAGCTCCATACCTAGACGACATTCTGATACAAGCTTCAAGCTTTCAAACTGCCAAGTCTCATACAGAGTTAGTGCTGGCATTTCTAAGGTCACATGGATGGAAGGTGAACGAAAAGAAAAGTTCACTCGTTCCACTCACAAGAGTTCCCTTCCTGGGGACTCTTATAGATTCTGTAGAAATTAAGATTTACCTGACAGAGGACAGGCTAACAAGACTTCAAAGTGCTTGCCGCACCCTTCATTCCATTCAACACCCGTCAGTGGCTCAATGCATGGAGGTAATCGGCTTAATGGTAGCGGCAATGGACATAGTACCCTTTGCACGCTTACACCTCAGACCACTGCAACTGTGCATGCTAAGTCAGTGGAATGGGGATTACTCAGACTTATCCCCTTCTCTGAATCTGGATCAAGAGACCAGAAATTCTCTTCTATGGTGGCTTTCTCGGCCACATCTGTCCAGGGGGATGCCATTCAGCAGACCAGACTGGACAATTGTAACAACAGATGCCAGCCTTCTAGGTTGGGGTGCCGTCTGGAATTCTCTGAAGGCTCAGGGACAATGGAGTCAGGAGGAGAGTCTCCTGCCAATAAACATTCTGGAATTGAGAGCAGTTCTCAATGCCCTCCTGGCTTGGCCCCAGTTGACAACTCGGGGGTTCATCAGGTTTCAGTCGGACAACATCACGACTGTAGCTTACATCAACCATCAGGGAGGGACAAGAAGCTCCCTAGCTATGATGGAAGTATCAAAGATAATTCGCTGGGCAGAGTCTCACTCTTGCCACCTGTCAGCAATCCACATCCCGGGAGTGGAGAACTGGGAGGCGGATTTCTTAAGTCGTCAGACTTTTCACCCGGGGGAGTGGGAACTTCATCCGGAGGTCTTTGCCCAAATACTTCGACGTTGGGGCAAACCAGAGATAGATCTCATGGCGTCTCGACAGAACGCCAAGCTTCCTCGTTACGGGTCCAGATCCAGGGATCCAGGAGCAGTCCTGATAGATGCTCTGACAGCACCTTGGGACTTCAGGATGGCTTACGTGTTTCCACCCTTCCCGTTGCTTCCTCGATTGATTGCCAGAATCAAACAAGAGAGAGCATCAGTGATTCTAATAGCACCTGCGTGGCCACGCAGGACTTGGTATGCAGACCTGGTGGACATGTCATCCTGTCCACCTTGGTCTCTACCTCTGAAACAGGACCTTCTGATACAGGGTCCCTTCAAACATCAAAATCTAACTTCTCTGAAGCTGACTGCTTGGAAATTGAACGCTTGATTTTATCAAGACGTGGGTTTTCTGAGTCAGTTATTGATACCTTAATACAGGCTAGGAAACCTGTTACCAGAAAGATTTACCATAAGATATGGCGTAAATACCTATATTGGTGTGAATCCAAAGGTTACTCTTGGAGTAAGGTTAGGATTCCTAGGATATTGTCTTTTCTACAAGAAGGTTTAGAAAAGGGTTTATCTGCTAGTTCTTTAAAGGGACAGATCTCAGCTCTGTCCATTCTGTTACACAAACGTCTGTCAGAAGTTCCTGACGTCCAGGCTTTTTGTCAGGCTTTGGCCAGGATTAAGCCTGTGTTTAAAACTGTTGCTCCACCATGGAGTTTAAACCTTGTTCTTAATGTTTTACAGGGCGTTCCGTTTGAACCCCTTCATTCCATTGATATAAAGTTGTTATCTTGGAAAGTTCTATTTTTAATGGCTATTTCCTCGGCTCGAAGAGTCTCTGAATTATCAGCCTTACATTGTGATTCTCCTTATTTGATTTTTCATTCGGATAAGGTAGTCCTGCGTACTAAACCTGGGTTCTTACCTAAGGTAGTTACTAACAGGAATATCAATCAAGAGATTGTTGTTCCTTCTTTATGCCCAAATCCTTCTTCAAAGAAGGAACGTCTACTGCACAACCTGGATGTAGTCCGTGCTCTAAAATTTTACTTACAGGCAACTAAGGAATTTCGACAAACGTCTTCTCTGTTTGTCATTTACTCTGGGCAGAGGAGAGGTCAAAAAGCTTCCGCTACCTCTCTTTCTTTTTGGCTTCGTAGCATAATTCGTTTAGCTTATGAGACTGCTGGACAGCAGCCTCCTGAAAGAATTACAGCTCATTCTACTAGAGCTGTGGCTTCCACTTGGGCCTTCAAGAATGAGGCCTCTGTTGAACAGATTTGCAAGGCTGCAACTTGGTCTTCGCTTCATACTTTTTCCAAATTTTACAAATTTGACACTTTTGCTTCATCGGAGGCTATTTTTGGGAGAAAGGTTCTTCAGGCAGTGGTTCCTTCTGTATAAAGAGCCTGCCTATCCCTCCCGTCATCCGTGTACTTTTGCTTTGGTATTGGTATCCCAGAAGTAATGATGACCCGTGGACTGATCACACTTAACAGAAGAAAACATAATTTATGCTTACCTGATAAATTCCTTTCTTCTGTAGTGTGATCAGTCCACGGCCCGCCCTGTTTTTAAGGCAGGTAAATATTTTTTAATTTATACTCCAGTCACCACTTCACCCTTGGCTTTTCCTTTCTCGTTGGTCCTTGGTCGAATGACTGGGAGTGACGTAGAGGGGAGGAGCTATATGCAGCTCTGCTGGGTGAATCCTCTTGCACTTCCTGTTGGGGAGGAGTAATATCCCAGAAGTAATGATGACCCGTGGACTGATCACACTACAGAAGAAAGGAATTTATCAGGTAAGCATAAATTATGTTTTTTTGCTAATGAAGGGAAAATATGGTTATTTAACAGGTTGTTAAGTGTATATTTAAAGGACAGGTTTTATTATACAAATGAGATATTTGTTATTCTTTGTAAAGCGTTCCAAACACACAGCCACTCTCTGCATATAAGAACAGGCCTTGAGTATCTAACAGACATTGTTTAAGTGAGAGCTGACAGGTAATATTGTGTGATTAACATTTTCATAAGCAATTACTAAAACTAGATGTAATTACCAGGAGTTGTTTAGCAAACTGGTAACCTATAGGCTGCATTTTGCTCATTTAGACGTCTTTATTTTCCTCAAACGCTAGACTGGAGGTGGTGATCCTAGAGGTGGTGATCCTATGGCACGAGTGCCCAAGATGGTACATAAAAGCACTGCATATAAGGCTCACAAGTCACTTAAAGGGACATTTAACACAAACTGTAAACTACATGATTATGAACCTTCATATATAAGATTAATTTTGCAATGAAAACTGCAGCTTTATATTGTTAAATTGGTATATTGTTTTATGTTTATTATTTTCAATGATTTCCCTGTCCCCCAGAACAAAAGAACTCCAGCTAACCAATCACAAACTAATATTCAGATATAGCACAAATTCTGTTTTCACATGTGCAGACAGGGGTAGCTTTCCCTCTTGTATTACCTCAAAGGACCACTAAAAACAGTAGAATTGCATAATTAACAAATGCATAATAGTAGATTTTTTTTTTCTGGCAAATTTATCCTCCCCCTCATTTGCCGGCCCCCTGTATCATGTAACAGCCTTAAGGCAATCAAAGACTAGTATATGTATACCCTATGAACTTGTGCACATTCTCAGTAGGAGCTTTTGCCTCAAAAAGTGTGTAGATAAAAAGAATGGGCAAAAACTAATAATAGAAGTAAATTGGAAAGTCTCTTAAAACTAAATGCTTTATCTGAATCATAAAAGTTTAATTTTGACATAGTGTCCCTTTAACTAGGTTTAGCACTGATTCAACTTAGTTTCTATTGCAAAAAATGATTTTCCTTTTGTGATTGTTGATGCAAAACTGACAATCCACTTTTTAAAACCATGTGACATTATAGAAGCTTAGGGAAGGAAGGAAATGTAAACAAAAGCTCACATAAATTGCTTAAAAGTATTAACCCAAACCTCCCTGGGAGAAAGTCAAACAAGCACAATTTTTAGATGTATTTTACAGCAAAAGGCTGCAATATAAATAATTAATGTATATTGCAATAATGTTTCACTTGCAATAATGAAATATTTTGGGCTAGATTACAAGGGGCACTGTATTTTTTTTATTATTTTTTTTGCAAAAACTCCACTAGAGTTAAGCTTATCTTTCATGTAATTAGCAAGAGTCCATGAGCTAGTGACGTATGGGATATACATTCCTACCAGGAGGGGCAAAGTTTCCCAAACCTCAAAATGCCTATAAATACACCCCTCACCACACCCACAAATCAGTTTTACAAACTTTGCCTCCTATGGAGGTGGTGAAGTAAGTTTGTGCTAGATTCTACGTTGATATGCGCTCCGCAGCAGGTTGGAGCCCGGTTTTCCTCTCAGCGTGCAGTGAATGTCAGAGGGATGTGAGGAGAGTATTGCCTATTTGAATTCAATGATCTCCTTCTACGGGGTCTATTTCATAGGTTCTCTGTTATCGGTCGTAGAGATTCATCTCTTACCTCCCTTTTCAGATCGACGATATACTCTTATATATACCCTTACCTCTACTGATTCTCGTTTCAGTACTGGTTTGGCTTTCTACTACATGTAGATGAGTGTCCTGGGGTAAGTAAGTCTTATTTTCTGTGACACTCTAAGCTATGGTTGGGCACTTTTATATAAAGTTCTAAATATATGTATTCAAACATTTATTTGCCTTGACTCAGGATGTTCAAACATTCCTTATTTTCAGACAGTCAGTTTCATATTTGGGATAATGCATATGAATAAAAAAATTTCTTACCTTAAAATTTGACTTTTTTCCCTGTGGGCTGTTAGGCTCGCGGGGGCTGAAAATGCTTAATTTTATTGCGTCATTCTTGGCGCGGACTTTTTTGGCGCAAATTTTTTTTTTCTATTTCCGGCGTCATACGTGTCGCCGGAAGTTGCGTCATTTTTGACGTTTTTTGCGCCAAAAGTGTCGGCGTTCCGGATGTGGCGTCATTTTGGCACCAAAAGCATTTAGGCGCCAAATAATGTGGGCGTCTTTTTTGGCGCTAAAAAATATGGGCGTCACTATTGTCTCCACATTATTTAAGTCTCATTATTTATTGCTTCTGGTTGCTAGAAGCTTGTTCACTGGCATTTTTTCCCATTCCTAAAACTGTCATTTAAGGAATTTGATCAATTTTGCTTTATATGTTGTTTTTTCTATTACATATTGCAAGATGTCCCAGATTAACACTGAGTCAGAAGATACTTCTGGAAAAACGCTGCCTGGTGCTGGATCGACCAAAGTTAAGTGTATCTGCTGTAAACTTGTGGTATCTGTTCCTCCAGCTGTTGTTTGTAATGAATGTCATGACAAACTTGTTAAAGCAGATAATATTTCCTTTAGTAATGTTACTTTACCTGTTGCTGTTCCGTCAACATCTAATACTCAGAGTGTTCCTGTTAACATAAGAGATTTTGTTTCTAAATCCATTAAGAAGGCCATGTCTGTTATTCCTCCTTCTAGTAAACGTAAAAGGTCTTTTAAAACTTTTCATTTTTCAGATGAATTTTTAAATGAACATCATCATTCTGATTCTGAAAATGGTTCCTCTGGTTCAGAGGATTCTGTCTCAGAGGTTGATGCTGATAAATCTTCATATTTATTCAAAATGGAATTTATTCGTTCTTTACTTAAAGAAGTCTTAATTGCATTAGAAATAGAGGATTCTGGTCCTCTTGATACTAAATCTAAACGTTTAAATAAGGTTTTTAAATCTCCTGTAGTTATTCCAGAAGTTTTTCCTGTCCCTGATGCTATTTCTGAAGTAATCTCCAGGGAATGGAATAATTTGGGTAATTCATTTACTCCTTCTAAACGTTTTAAGCAATTATATCCTGTGCCATCTGACAGATTAGAGTTTTGGGACAAAATCCCTAAAGTTGATGGGGCTATCTCTACTCTTGCTAAACATACTACTATTCCTACGGCAGATAGTACTTCCTTTAAGGATCCTTTACATAGGAAGATTGAATCCTTTCTAAGAAAAGCTTACTTATGTTCAGGTAATCTTCTTAGACCTGCTATATCTTTAGCGGATGTTGCTGCAGCTTCAACTTTTTGGTTAGAAGCTTTAGCGCAACAAGTAACAGATCATAATTCTCATAGCATTGTTAATCTTCTTCAACATGCTAATAACTTTATTTGTGATGCCATCTTTGATATCATTAGAGTTGATGTCAGGTATATGTCTCTAGCTATTTTAGCTAGAAGAGCTTTATGGCTTAAAACTTGGAATGCTGATATGTCTTCTAAGTCAACTTTGCTTTCCCTTTCTTTCCAGGGTAATAAATTATTTGGTTCTCAGTTAGATTCTATTATCTCAACTGTTACTGGAGGGAAAGGAACTTTTTTACCACAGGATAAAAAAATCTAAAGGTAAATTTAGGTCTAATAATCGTTTTCGTTTCTTTCATCACAATAAGGAACAAAAGCCTGATCCTTCACCCACAAAAGCGGTATCAGTTTGGAAACCATCTCCAGTCTGAAATAAATCCAAGCCTTTTAGAAAACCAAAGCCAGCTCCCAAGTCCACATGAAGGTGCGGCCCTCATTCCAGCCCAACTGGTAGGGGGCAGATTACGTTTTTTCAAAGAAATTTGGATCAATTCAAGTCACAATCTTTGGATTCAGAACAGTGTTTCAGAAGGGTACAGAATTGGCTTCAAGATAAGGCCTCCTGCAAAGAGATTTTTTCTTTCCCGTGTCCTAGTAAATCCAGCGAAAGCTCAAGCATTTCTGAAATGTGTTTCAGATCTAGAGTTGGCTGGAGTAATTATGCCAGTTCCAGTTCTGGAACAGGGGCTGGGGTTTTATTCAAATCTCTTCATTGTACCAAAGAAGGAGAATTCCTTCAGACCAGTTCTGGATCTAAAAATATTGAATCGTTATGTAAGGATACCAACATTCAAAATGGTAACTATAAGGACTATCCTGCCTTTTGTTCAGCAAGGGCATTATATGTCCACAATAGATTTACAGGATGCATATCTGCATATTCCGATTCATCCAGATCACTATCAGTTTCTGAGATTCTCTTTCCTAGACAAGCATTACCAGTTTGTGGCTCTGCCGTTTGGCCTAGCAACAGCTCCAAGAATTTTTACAAAGGTTCTCGGTGCCCTTCTGTCTGTAATCAGAGAACAGGGTATTGTGGTATTTCCTTATTTGGACAATATCTTGGTACTTGCTCAGTCTTCACATTTAGCAGAATCTCATATGAATCGACTTGTGTTGTTTCTTCAAGATCATGGTTGGAGGATCAATTTACCGAAAAGTTCATTGATTCCTCAGACAAGGGTAACCTTTTTAGGTTTCCAGATAGATTCAGTGTCCATGACTCTGTCTCTGACAGACAAAAGACGTCTAAAATTGATCTCAGCTTGTCGAAACCTTCAATCACAATCATTCCCTTCGGTAGCCTTATGCATGGAAATTCTAGGTCTTATGACTGCTGCATCGGACGCGATCCCCTTTGCTTGTTTTCACATGCAACCTCTTCAGCTCTGTATGCTGAACCAGTGGTGCAGGGATTACACAAAGATATCTCAATTAATATCTTTGAAACCGATTGTACGACACTCTCTGACGTGGTGGACAGATCACCATCGTTTAGTTCAGGGGGCTTCTTTTGTTCTTCCTACCTGGACTGTAATTTTAACAGATGCAAGTCTGACAGGTTGGGGAGCTGTTTTGGGGTCTCTGACAGCACAAGGGGTTTGGGAATCTCAGGAGGTGAGATTACCAATCAATATTTTGGAACTCCGTGCAATTTTCAGAGCTCTTCAGTCATGGCCTCTTCTAAAGAGAGAATCGTTCATTTGTTTTCAGACAGACAATGTCACAACTGTGGCATACATCAATCATCAAGGAGGGACTCACAGTCCTCTGGCTATGAAAGAAGTATCTCGAATACTGGTATGGGCGGAATCCAGCTCCTGTCTAGTTTCTGCGGTTCATATCCCAGGTATAGACAATTGGGAAGCGGATTATCTCAGTCGCCAAACGTTACATCCGGGCAAATGGTCTCTTCACCCAGAGGTATTTCTTCAGATTGTTCAAATGTGGGGACTTCCAGAAATAGATCTGATGGCTTCTCATCTAAACAAGAAACTTCCCAGGTATCTGTCCAGATCCAGGGACCCTCAGGCGGAAGCAGTGGATGCATTGTCACTTCCTTGGAAGTATCATCCTGCCTATCTCTTTCCGCCTCTAGTTCTTCTTCCAAGAGTAATCTCCAAGATTCTGAAGGAATGCTCGTTTGTTCTGCTGGTGGCTCCAGCATGGCCTCACAGGTTTTGGTATGCGGATCTTGTCCGGATGGCCTCTTGCCAGCCGTGGACTCTCCCGTTAAGACCAGACCTTCTGTCGCAAGGTCCTTTTTTCCATCAGGATCTCAAATCCTTAAATTTAAAGGTATGGAGATTGAACGCTTGATTCTTAGTCAAAGAGGTTTCTCTGACTCTGTGATTAATACTATGTTACAGGCTCGTAAATCTGTATCTAGAAAGATATATTATAGAGTCTGGAAGACTTACATTTCTTGGTGTCTTTCTCATCATTTTTCCTGGCATTCTTTTAGAATTCTGAGAATTTTACAGTTTCTTCAGGATGGTTTGGATAAAGGTTTGTCTGCAAGTTCCTTGAAAGGACAAATCTCTGCTCTTTCTGTTCTTTTTCACAGAAAGATTGCTAATCTTCCTGATATTCATTGTTTTGTACAAGCTTTGGTTCGTATAAAACCTGTCATTAAGTCAATCACTCCTCCTTGGAGTTTGAATTTGGTTCTGGGGGCTCTTCAAGCTCCTCCGTTTGAACCTATGCATTCGCTGGATATTAAATTACTTTCTTGGGAAGTTTTGTTTCTTTTGGCCATCTCTTCTGCTAGAAGAGTTTCTGAATTATCTGCTCTTTCTTGTGAGTCTCCTTTTCTGATTTTTCATCAGGATAAGGCGGTGTTGCGAACTTCTTTTAAATTTTTACCTAAGGTTGTGAATTCTAACAACATTAGTAGAGAAATTGTGGTTCCTTCATTGTGTCCTAATCCTAAGAATTCTAAGGAGAGATCATTGCATTCTTTGGATGTAGTTAGAGCTTTGAAATATTATGTTGAAGCTACTAAGAATTTCCGAAAGACTTCTAGTCTATTTGTTATCTTTTCCGGTTCTAGGAAAGGTCAGAAGGCCTCTGCCATTTCTTTGGCATCTTGGTTAAAATCTTTAATTCACCTTGCTTATGTCGAGTCGGGTAAAACTCCGCCTCAAAGGATTACAGCTCATTCTACTAGGTCAGTTTCTACTTCCTGGGCGTTTAGGAATGAAGCTTCGGTTGATCAGATTTGCAAAGCAGCAACTTGGTCTTCTTTGCATACTTTTACTAAATTCTACCATTTTGATGTGTTTTCTTCTTCTGAAGCAGTTTTTGGTAGAAAAGTACTTCAGGCAGCTGTTTCAGTTTGATTCTTCTGCTTATAATTTCAAGTTTTTTTCATTATAAGATTTAAACTTTATTTTGGGTGTGGATTATTTTCAACGGAATTGGCTGTCTTTATTTTATCCCTCCCTCTCTAGTGAATCTTGGGTAGTCATTATCCCATACGTCACTAGCTCATGGACTCTTGCTAATTACATGAAAGAAAACATAATTTATGTAAGAACTTACCTGATAAATTCATTTCTTTCATATTAGCAAGAGTCCATGAGGCCCACCCTTTTTGTGGTGGTTATGATTTTTTTGTATAAAGCACAATTATTCCAATTCCTTATTTTTTATGCTTTCGCACTTTTTTCTTATCACCCCACTTCTTGGCTATGCATTAAACTGATTTGTGGGTGTGGTGAGGGGTGTATTTATAGGCATTTTGAGGTTTGGGAAACTTTGCCCCTCCTGGTAGGAATGTATATCCCATACGTCACTAGCTCATGGACTCTTGCTAATATGAAAGAAATGAATTTATCAGGTAAGTTCTTACATAAATTATGTTTTTGCACAAGTTGGGTTGCTCTCGTATTACAAAACTTATTTTGCGATTGCGGTAACCCAAATCACGCTTAAAGCCGAAATTCCAAAATCGCAAATGCGTTTTCGTATTCCCCCATGGAAATCAGTGGGGAAAAAAAAACACTGGCTCTCTTACGCAAATACCATGACTAACTCAACATGAAATTATTCCAATGTTCTTTAACATGTTTGTTTGTAATATACACATACACCATCGCCTACTGTAATATGCGCAGACCCGACATGAAAATATGGAAGATATCTATAGCATATATATATATATATATATATATATGTGTGTGTTTAGACATGTATCTGTAAGTATTCCTATTCCTATGTTAAAGCCCTTCGGTTGCTTTTTTTTTTCTAACACCTTCTCATATCTTTGAGCCTTTAAAGCTTTTATGTGAAATATTTTTTGAATAATGTTTAATAGACAGTGTTAATATGAGTGTTAGTGTACTTTGTAATGTATTTTTGAAGGGTTTTGTGCAACTTTTCCTTCCATAGGGCATGGAGAGTTCACAACTTCATTCCTTACTGTTGGCAAAATACAACACCTGGCCACCAGGAGGAGGCAAAGACTCCCCAGCCAAACGCTTAAATATTAGCCCTTCTGAGCCGTCTACTTCTCCGGAATCTGGGTCCCGAGAAATTACTACCCTTTCTACATTACCCGCTCCACATGCAGTTCCCCACGGCTCAACTAATCAAACAATCAGCGGTGTCTGCCGCCTTAAGTGCCTTACCTCGCTCTAACAAGAGCAAGAGAAAGGCTAAACATAGTTCTCCTGATCTAGAGTCATCTAAATATTTGTCGGATTGAGCTACTATATCTCAGCTATCTGAGGATGAGCTAACCTCTGTAGCTTCAGATGGTGAACTTTCTGAGTTGGAGACTTCAGTTACTAAACCTCCTTCAGCAGAGGAGCCCTCCTTTAGATTTAAAATTGAGCATCTGCGTTTTTTATTATGTCTACACTAGAGGTTCCAGAGGCTACACTCCCTGAGGAGCCTAAGATCCCTAAATTAGACAGTGTTTATGAAGATAGGAAGGTCCCTCTGGCTTTTCCTGTGCCAGTTAAGATGGCAAACATTAGTAATGAATGGGAAAGAGTATGAACTTATTTTTCCCCTTGTCTACTTTTAAAAAAATATTCCCGGTCCCTGACTCTCAATTAGAATTGTGGGGCTCCATCCCTAATGTGGATGGAGCTACTTTACACTGGCTAAGCATACTACTATCTCTCTGGAGGATAGTTCTTCTTTTAGAGAGCCTATGGATAAGAAAATGGAAACTTTTCTGAGGAAAATGTTTCAACATACAGGGTTTTTATTTCAACCGGCGGCAGCTGTAGCACTGGTACGACACTCCTGTTGGAGCTCATTGAGGTGGAGACTCCCCTCGAGGATATTCAGGAGAGAATTAAAGGATTGAGAATTGCTAACTCCTTCATCTGTGATGCAAATATGCAGATTAGTTGCATAAATGCAAAGGCTGCTGGCTTTACGGTTCTAGGCTCTCTGGTTGAAGTCTTGGTCTGCGGATATGACCTCTAAATCCAGACTCCTTTCTCTTCCCTTCAAGGGGAAGATTTTATTTAGTCTAGGGCTGGACTCCATTATCTCTACGGTTACCGGAGGGAAAGGTGCCTTCCTACCATAGAATAAGAAGAATAGGCCTAAGGGACGGCAACTGTCTAATTTTTGTTCCTTTTGTACTGATAAGTCACGACGACAGCAGTCCTCTTCCAAGTCCGAGCAGCCTAAGAGTACTTGGAAGTCGGATCACTACTAGAATAAGTCCAAACAGACTAAGAGCCCGCCAAGAATAAATCAGCATGAATCAGTGGCCCCTGATCCGGGATCGGATGGACTAGGGGGCAGACTGTGTCTTTTTTAAGACGCTTGGTTCCAGGATGTACCCTTGGGTCCTGGAGGTTGTATCTTAAGGATACAGAAAATGATTTAAGCCTTATCCGCCCAGGGGCAGATTCCTACTCTCCAGTCTAACTACAAGACTGGAAAAAGAGGGCTGCCTTCTTAGGTTGCGTACGGGATCTCTCCTCTTTAGGAGTAATTGTCCCGGTACCTACAACAGAAAGAGGTTTGGGGTATTATTCAAACCTTTTTGTGGTTCCAAAGAAGGAGGGAACTTTTCATCCAATTCTGGACATAAAGTGCCTAAACAAGTTTGAATGTTCCCGCTTTCAAGATGGAGACAATACGGTCAATCCTTCCTCTCGTTCAGGAAGGACAGTTTATGACCACAATAGACCTGAAGGATGCATACCTTCACGTCCTGACTCACAGGGAACATTTTCAGTTCCTTAGGTTCGCTTCTCTGAACCAGCACTTCCAGTTCATAGCTCTTCCGTTTGGCCTAGCTACTGCTCCAAGGATATTTACAAAGGTTCTGGGAGCTCTTCTAGCTGTTGCCAGAACACAAGGTATTGCAGTAGCTTCTTACCTGGACGATATCTTGGTACAGCCACCAACTTTTCGTCTAGCGGAAGAACATTCGGAGTCCCTTCTCAATCTTCTTCGATCACATGGATGGAAGATAAACTTGGAAAAGAGTTCTCTTACTCCAAGTACAAGGGAGAATTTTCTGGGATCTATAATAGACTCCATATCCATGAGAATATTCCTCACAGATCACAGACGTTGCAAGCTAAGTTCTGCATGTCTTGCCCTCCAGGCCTCATCGAGATCCTCAGTGGCACAGTGTATAAAGGTAATTGGACTCATGGTGTTCTGTATGGACATCATTCCTTTTGCCAGATTCCATCTCTGACCCTTACAACTTTGCATGCTGGAACGGCGACCATTCAGATCTGTCTCAATAGATCGTGCTGCACAGCCTGTTGAGAGACTCTCTCTCCTGGTGGCTCTGTCCAGATCATCTGTACAAAGGCACGTGCTTTTTGAGACCGTCCTGGGAGATTGTGACTATGGACGCAAGCCTTTCTGGCTGGGAAGACATTTGGGGTGCCAAAGAAGGCACAAGGTCTGTGGACTCAGGAGGAGTCCTCCCCTCCCTTCCGATCAATATTTTTTAACTTTCGGGCAATCTTCAATGCCTTGAAGGCTTGGCCCCTTCTGGGTTTGTCTCAGTTTATCAGATTCCAATCAGACAATATAACCTCCGCTTCCTATATCAACCATCAGGGGGGAAGGAGAAGTTCCTTGGTGATGAGAGAAGTATCTCAGATACTAGAGTGGGTGGAGACTCACAAACGCACGTTGTCAATGATCAATATTCCGGGTGTGGACAACTTGGAAGCGGACATCCTCAGCAGGCAATCCTTTCACCCAGGGGAATGGTCTCTTCACCCCGAGGTGTTTGCAGAGATATGCAGCAAGTGGGGGACGCCGGAGATAGATCTCATGGCATCCAGCCTCAATACCAAGCTACCCAGGTACGGGTCGAGGTCGCGGGATCCTCAGATGGAACTGATAGATGCCCTATCAGTACCATGGAGGTTCAGACTCATCTATTTTTCCTCCATTACTGCTTCTCCCTCGTAAGGCGGGTCCTTTCATTCATCAAAATCTAGATTCTCTAAGGCTGACTGCGTTGAGATTAAACGCTTAGTCTTAGCCAAGAGAGGGTTTTCTGAGAGTGTTATCGACACTCTGGTTCAAGCTTGTAAACCAGTTACTCGTCGTATCTACCATAAAGTATAGAGGACTTATTTGTACTGGTGTGAGGAGCGTGGTTTTTCCTGGCATAAGGTTAAGGTTGCCAGAATTTTAGCTTTCCTCCAGGATGGACTGGAGAAGGGTTTATCAATTCCCTGAAGGGACAGATATCAGCCCTGTCAGTGTTACTGCACAAAAGATTGGCTGAGCTTCCAGATGTGCAGTCCTTTGTTAAGGCTCTGGCTAGGATCAGACCCATGTTTAGATCTGGAGCTCCGCCTTGGAGCCTCAATCTTGTTCTTAGTGTTTTGTAGCAGGCTCCGTTTGAGCCTATGCATACTGTTAACATTAAATTGTTATCTTGGAAGGTTCTTTTTTTGTTGGCTATTGCCTCTGAGAGCAGAGTTTCATAGATTTCTGCTTTGCAATGTGATCCCCCTTATCTGGTCTTTTATGCTGATAAGGCGGTTTTACACACTAAACTAGGGTTCCTCCCTAAGGTGGTGTCAAATCGTAACATTAATCAAGAAATTGTTGTTCCTTCCTTGTGTACTAATCCTTCTTCAGTGAAGAAACATTCTATCTTCAGTCTACTAAGGAATTCAGACAATCTTCCTGTTTGTTTGTCATCTATACGGAGAAGCGTAAGGGGCAGAAGGCTACTACAACTTCTCTATCTTTCTGGTTGAGGAGCGTCATCCGCTTGGCTTATGAGACAGCAGGACGACAGCCTCCTGAGAGGATAACGTCTCATTCCACTAGAGCAGTGGCTTCCTCTTGGGCTTTTAAGATCGAAGCCTAAATGAATCAGATTTTTAAGGCGGCTACCTGGTCCTCCTTACACACTTTTTTCTAAATTTTACAAGTTTGATATGTTTGCTTCGGCTGAAGCAGCTTTTGGGAGAAATGTTTTGCAGGCTGTGGTGCCCTCAGAATAGGGTCCGCCTCTTTTTTTCATGTTCCCTCCCGTTATTCATTGTGTCTTCTGGAGCTTGGCTATAGTTTTCCCAACAGTAAGGAATGAAGTCGTGGACTCTCCCTGACTTATGGAAGTAAAACATCATTTATGCTTACCAGATAAATTCCTTTCCTTCCTGGGAGTGAGAGTCCACGACCCTGCCCCTAATTTATTTTTTCGATGGGTGGGCCCCATTTTTATGTTTCTTCTGGCACGTTTTATACCCTGATGTTTCTCCTACTTTTCCTTGTTCCCTCGGCAGAATGACTTGGGGATAGGGGAAGTAGAAGGGATATTTAAGTCTTTAGCTGGGGTGTCTTTGCCTCCTCCTGGTGGCTAGGTGTTGTATTTTCCCAACAGTAAGGAATGAAGTCGTGGACTCTCCCTGCCAGAAAGGAAAGGAATTTATCTGGTAAACATAAATTATGTTTTTATGTTCGGAAAACATTTAACCATAGCTCTGAGATTGCAGTAAGGATTCAAGATTACTCTAGCGAAACCGCAATTGCGTTCAACTTGTAATATCAGCACAATTAAAGGGGCGCAAACAATCGCAATAACGATAGTGCAATGAATGACTTCCGGTTGGGGGCAGAGCATGTAGGCTGTTGCTGCTCCGGAGTTCGTGTGTCTTGAGACGCCAGATTCACCCCCCCTAACGCTTACCCTAGGACCAACACCGAGGTACCCGGCCAGGATCCTACGATCCACATGTCGGAAGACACCGAAAGACCTCTACAGACCAGAAGGTGAAGATTTTTTCCACTTTTTCTTTTGGTGGACATCTCACGCCTACCCTAACTCCAAAAAAGGGGGCATAACAAGCAGCAGATAGCGTGCGTGTGGATTAAGCATGAGCAGAAAGGAGAAAAGATGCAAGCTTCACTGAGAGGCTTGGAAGCCATATCCCCTATTACTTTTTATGTCCTAGCTGAACTTACTGAGGGAACGGGCAAATTCTGCGGCCCCTACATACCAGCGACACTAGGAGATCTACTGTATTGGGGGAAACATAAGGGAGGAGTGCCGCTCTCCAGGACGCAGTAAGAACGCATGAGGTCAAGCTCTTTCTGCTAGAGATCCGGAGCCTCCAGTCAACCTTAATCTAAAAGATATCTGGAGAGAGAAACCCAGTAGTTAGGGATTATACATGTGCTTCTAAGGCTCACAAAACCTTCTCAAGGATAGACATTTTTTTAGTTTCAGAGATATTATGGGGAATGGATGTGGAAGCTAAGTTAAGAGATAACAATATCAGACCATGCACCGATTATTCTAAAAATGTATATGAATAAAGGTAACTCCCCCATGAAAAGGTTCAGGTTTCCGAGTTATCTGATTAATGATATAGAACTCAAAAATATGTTAACAACAAAATGGCAGGAATTCTATACAAACAATCAAGAAAATTTAGACAAACCAGAGATTTTCTGGGAAACATCCAAAGCGATACTTAGGGAGGAAGTTATTGCTTTTATGAGTAGGGAAAAAAAACAAAGAAACAGGGAGAAAGAAATTTTGAACAGATTAATCTCAGCATATAATAAATATTTAAATGAACCAAATAGGAAGAATTGGCAACAGTACGAAGAGGCTAAGGAAGCTAGGGATATATAGATACTTAATAGTACCACTCAGCAAGAACTAAGAGCGAGTGCAAGATTTTACAGGTTTGGAAACAAATCAGGGAAACTATTAGCCAATCTAGTGAATAGAGTGAAAGGACATAAATCTATTGGTAGCATAAACACAGATGCGAGGGTATCAAATAAGACTGAGGATATTTTAAAATTATTCACAGAATACTATCGGAAAGTTTATGGGGCAGAATAATTAAATTTAGAAAATAAGAAAGGATTTTTGGTCCAAGTTTAAAAATCCTAGGATTGATGAAGAAGAGAGGAACAAGAGTATTAGACCAATTTCTGAAGAAGAGATTAGTAAGCATTTAAGAAATTAAAAAAATAATAAATTCCCAGGGCCAGATTTATTACCAAATGAATATTACAAACTACTAGCGGAATGCATAGTACCTAGTTTAACCTCTCTGTTTAATTCATACTTTACAGGAGGGGAAAAAATGTCATCTTACTTCACCTGGTCTTGGACAACATTAATACTAAAACCAAACAAAAATCAAACCATGATGGAGTCATATAGGCCTATTTCCCTGTTGAATTCAGACTACAAGATATTGATAGGTATTATTGCAAATAGATTTCAGGTAGTCTTAAAATCAATAATTCATAAAGATCTAACGGGTTTTATGGTGGGAAGAAATTCGGCTTCTATTATATAGAAGCGGCCAGCCTCAAAAACGTGCTCGTGCACGATTCCCCCATAGGAAACAATGGGGCTGTTTGAGCTGAAAAAAAACCTAACACCTGCAAAAAAGCCGCGTTCAGCTCCTAACGCAGCCCCATTGTTTTCTATGGGGAAACACTTCCTACGTCTGCACCTAACACCCTAACATGTACCCCGAGTCTAAACACCCCTAGCCTTACACTTATTAACCCCTAATCTGCCGCCCCCGCTATCGCTGACCCCTGCATATTATTTTTAACCCCTAATCTGCCGCTCCGTAAACCGCCGCTACTTACATTATCCTTATGTACCCCTATATTATATTTATTAACCCCTAATCTGCCCCCCTCAACGTCGCCTCCACCTGCCTACACTTATTAACCCCTAATCTGCCGAGCGGACCTGAGCGCTACTATAATAAAGTTATTAACCCCTAATCCGCATCACTAACCCTATAATAAATAGTATTAACCCCTAATCTGCCCTCCCTAACATCGCCGACACCTAACTTCAAACATTAACCCCTAATCTGCCGACCGGAGCTCACCGCTACTATAATAAATGTATTAACCCCTAAAGCTAAGTCTAACCCTAACACTAACACCCCCCTAACTTAAATATAATTTTAATCTAACGAAATTAATTAACTCTTATTAAATAAATTATTCCTATTTAAAGCTAAATACTTACCTGTAAAATAAACCCTAATATAGCTACAATATAACGAATAATTACATTGTAGCTATTTTAGGATTAATATTTATTTTACAGGCAACTTTGTAATTATTTTAACCAGGTACAATAGCTATTTAATAGTTAAGAACTATTTAATAGCTAAAATAGTTAAAATAATTACAAATTTACCTGTAAAATAAATCCTAACCTAAGTTACAATTAAACCTACCACTACACTATCAATAAATTAATTAAATAAAATACCTACAATTATCTACAATTAAACCTACCACTACACTATCAATAAATAAATTAAATACAATACCTACAAATAACTACAATGAAATAAACTATCTAAAGTACAAAAAATAAAAAAATATTTACAAACATAAGAAAAATATTGAGCTAAAGAACAAAAAGGAACCCCGTGGGGAACCGAGAGCGGGGTGCGCTGACAGAAATATTAAATGGTGTAAGTACTTAGTGTCTATGGACAAACCATACTCATTCATCAAAAACATTTTTTAAGGATGTTGATAGCAACAGCTATTTAGAATACCACAGTAACCATCACAGAAGTTGGATTAACAACGTACCATACAGTCAGTTTAGACGCATCAGGAGGAATTGTTCAGATTTGAACACCTTTCTTGAACAGAGTCAGGTCATTTACAACAGATTTTTAGAAAGAAACTATCCGGTCCACATTTTGGATAATGCATTGACAAAAACCAAAAAATTAAATAGAGATGAGATATTATTCAATAACAATAAAAACAACAGAGTAACCAATAGTACAACAAGGCAAGATAAGACCATGTTTATTACACAATACAACAGTAGTTTTCATAAAATAAATCAGATAATATACAAACATTGGCATATCATCCAAAGAGATCCTGTTCTAAAGAATATTGTACAAGATAAACCTAAGATAGTCTATAGGAGAGCGCCCACTCTGAGAAGTAAACTAGCACCAAGCAAAATAGTCAAACATACTTTACAACGATCCAAAAACAATACACATACAAAAAATGGGATATTTGGTTTGCAAGGAACATATAAATGCGGGAAAACTGGTTGCAATTCTTGCCAGTACATTAAACATGGTAGTAAATCATTCAGATCTCACACGACAGGGGACACATACCCCATTCAGGGATTTTACAACTGTAATTCCTCTTTTGTAGTATACCTATTGGAGTGTATATGCGGCCTACAATATGTAGGTCGCACCTGTAGAAAAATAAAAATAAGGTGGGGTGAACACTTGCGTAATTGCAAGAATTGCAAAAAAACTAAAATCAAACACAGTGTACCAAACCATTGTCTAAATAAACACCAAGGCAATCCATATACTTTCAGATATACACCCATAGATTTTATCCCTAGGTCGGCAGATTACAACAGAACAAACAAACTCAGACAACGAGAAACTTTCTGGATCTTTAAATTAAAAACTCTTTTTCCTGATGGTCTAAACGCTAATTTAGATTTAGCAGCTTTCAACTAAAATTCAACCCAAAACTTAGGATAGAATATATATGCATTCTAACATGTATGTAAATATTGTCATTAGAGTATACTTAGCAGATTCAATTATTCATCATATTAATTCTTCTCATACATTAAAACAGTTATTTCCCACACACCTCACCTTTTTTCATCACTCTAACAGCAAACACACACTATGGACTGCCATAACAGTTTCAATATGTCCCAGCCCACTAAACCTCACTAACATAGGGATTCATGATACATTAGGCACACTAGATCAAACACCAAATAGCATATAACACTAGCTGTTGGTAAGAATGACTATACTCTATGTACTGTTCATTTTTAGATATATCAGACCAATTTCAATATCCCGAGGTAACCATTAGATCTATTTTTAAAATTGGAAGAGCTGCCACAAACTCTCCGAATTAGGAGTTTTGAAAAATGGCCCAATCTTTTGTGAAATGATCAAAATTATTGTATAGACAACAAGATTATTAAACCAATGAGACTAATTTATTACTAATGGTGTTTCTTAACACTATTGGTCATTCATTTCCCAAATGAAGAATACAAATATATATATATATATATATATATATATATATATATATATATATATATAAAAAATGACCATTAAATATAGATTGCTTAACGAAGCAAATAATAAGAAATCAGAACAATTATTCGCTAGATTCATCTATTCAAGTTTCAATCACAGAAGTGTAAGATCAGATACCTTCATAGTAATATGATATAAGCCATTTTCAGGATTTCTCGTTAGATTCTACAGGTTAAAGGACCTCTGCGTATTAATATCCAGAGCTGTGAGTCCAGTCTCATTTGTCAATTGTGGACGATTATACAACATTTTGAATCTTTGAGTCCCTCATAGCAGTGATGAATATAATAAGAATTTTATTTACAGGTTTTGGTTTATCATAAGGATTACATTTTACATAGAAATTTGTAATTATAACTAACTTATACAGTTTACCCTGTCAAAATCAAGTATTGTTCAGAATATATCCTGACGTATAGGTCACGATTTTGTATAACACACACATCCGTGTTGTGACTTATTAAATTACATCGTGGTTTCAGGTTCAATACACACTATTGGCCGAATATACATTCACACGCCTATATGTCCATAGATTTGAATTATGATAAATTGACACACTTCATATCCAATGCAAATACAAGATTTTTTGTTAATTGACAATTTTATTTTTCTTTTTTACATGGGGTCACACATACTTTTCAAACGATCATACTCAGACTCACACACTGTTCATACAGGCAGATTAAGTACTTTTCAAACGATCATACTCAGACTCACACATTGTTCATATAGGCAGATTAAGTATTTTATTATATTTATTTGAGCAGACACACTTTAGAACATTCAAGTTTGTTGTGGCAGATTGAGATGAATATTCGAGTGTTTCATTGAATAACCATTTGCAGGTGCCAATTGAGCATACAGGTGACTAAGCCCGATTAACACAAATAAGATTCAAAGTAACCACCTATATTTCATTGGTCTTTTTTTGGAATCTATGACAACTTCCGTTTTTTAATTGTTTATAAGGTTAACACTTTTAATGAATTTATATCCATTTTTGTATGCCTGAAGAAAAGACCGGTTTATGGTCTAGAAACGCGTAGCAGTTTGTATGGATTAAAATTTATTGATTTTAAATACACGGAAGTTGTTCTTTGCCTGCTTTTGTTCTCTGTATTGAGCCTTCCTGGCAAAGGTTTCTAAGTGTCTGCGATAGCGCAGCGTCTCAGCTAGCAGCCGCACAGACGCCAATTAAGGAAACACTGAATACCACCTGTGCACAGATTGCCGGAGATCACCCAGTGTGCTAACCACTGAAAGTGTTAGCCTGCCTGTCAGCACCAGTTACACGGTGCCATTACCTTTGGTAAGCCTTAACATCTATCACCTATTTTGGGTTCTGAGTCAACAATATCACGCTATGTGGCGCCCTCTTTTTTTCTAATTCATAAGAAAAATATTACAACAATTTTAAACTAATTACACCTACTCTAAGCCCCCTAATAAAATAACAAAGACCCCCAAAATAACAAAATGCCCTACCCTATTCTAAATTACTACATTTCAAAGCTCTTTTACCTTACCAGCCCTGAACAGGGCCCTTTGCGGGGCATGCCCCAAGAAATTCAACTCTTTTGCCTGTAAAAAAAACCATACAATACCCCCCCCAACATTACAACCCACCACCCACATACCCCTAATCTAACCCAAACCCCCCTTAAATAAACCTAACACTAAGCCCCTGAAGATCTTCCTACCTTGTCTTCACCCTACCAGGTTCACCGATCCGTCCTGAAGAGCTCCTCCGATGTCCTGATCCAAGCCCAAGCGGGGGGCTGAAGAGGTCCATGATCCGGCTGAAGGCTTCATCCAAGCGGGAGCTGTCCATAGATTTGAATTATGATAAATTGACACACTTCATATCCAATGCAAATACAAGATTTTTTGTTAATTGACAATTTTATTTTTCTTTTTTACATGGGGTCACACATACTTTTCAAACGATCATACTCAGACTCACACACTGTTCATACAGGCAGATTAAGTACTTTTCAAACGATCATACTCAGACTCACACATTGTTCATATAGGCAGATTAAGTATTTTATTATATTTATTTGAGCAGACACACTTTAGAACATTCAAGTTTGTTGTGGCAGATTGAGATGAATATTCGAGTGTTTCATTGAATAACCATTTGCAGGTGCCAATTGAGCATACAGGTGACTAAGCCCGATTAACACAAATAAGATTCAAAGTAACCACCTATATTTCATTGGTCTTTTTTTGGAATCTATGACAACTTCCGTTTTTTAATTGTTTATAAGGTTAACACTTTTAATGAATTTATATCCATTTTTGTATGCCTGAAGAAAAGACCGGTTTATGGTCTAGAAACGCGTAGCAGTTTGTATGGATTAAAATTTATTGATTTTAAATACACGGAAGTTGTTCTTTGCCTGCTTTTGTTCTCTGTATTGAGCCTTCCTGGCAAAGGTTTCTAAGTGTCTGCGATAGCGCAGCGTCTCAGCTAGCAGCCGCACAGACGCCAATTAAGGAAACACTGAATACCACCTGTGCACAGATTGCCGGAGATCACCCAGTGTGCTAACCACTGAAAGTGTTAGCCTGCCTGTCAGCACCAGTTACACGGTGCCATTACCTTTGGTAAGCCTTAACATCTATCACCTATTTTGGGTTCTGAGTCAACAATATCACGCTATGTGGCGCCCTCTTTTTTTCTAATTCATAAGAAAAATATTACAACAATTTTAAACTAATTACACCTACTCTACGCCCCCTAATAAAATAACAAAGACCCCCAAAATAACAAAATGCCCTACCCTATTCTAAATTACTACATTTCAAAGCTCTTTTACCTTACCAGCCCTGAACAGGGCCCTTTGCGGGGCATGCCCCAAGAAATTCAACTCTTTTGCCTGTAAAAAAAACCATACAATACCCCCCCCAACATTACAACCCACCACCCACATACCCCTAATCTAACCCAAACCCCCCTTAAATAAACCTAACACTAAGCCCCTGAAGATCTTCCTACCTTGTCTTCACCCTACCAGGTTCACCGATCCGTCCTGAAGAGCTCCTCCGATGTCCTGATCCAAGCCCAAGCGGGGGGCTGAAGAGGTCCATGATCCGGCTGAAGGCTTCATCCAAGCGGGAGCTGAAGAGGTCCATGATCCGGATGAAGTCTTCATCCAAGCGGGAGCTGAAAAGGTCCATGATCCGGATGAAGTCTTCTATCAACGGCATCTTCAATCTTCTTTCTTCCGGATCCATCTTGCAGACCTCCGACGCGGAACATCCTCTTCTCCCGACGCCTACTAGCCGAATGACGGTTCCTTTAAGGGACGTCATCCAAGATGGCGTCCCTCGAATTCCGATTTGCTGATAGGATTCTATCAGCCAATCGGAATTAAGGTAGGAATATTCTGATTGGCTGATGGAATCAGCCAATCAGAATCAAGATCAATCTGATTGGCTGATCCAATCAGCCAATCGGATTGAACTTGATTCTGATTGGCTGATTCCATCAGCCAATCAGAATATTCCTACCTTAATTCCGATTGGCTGATAGGATTCTATCAGCCAATCGGAATTCGAGGGACGCCATCTTGGATGACGTCCCTTAAAGGAACCGTCATTCGGCTAGTAGGCGTCGGGAGAAGAGGATGTTCCTTGTCGGAGGTCTGCAAGATGGATCCGGAAGAAAGAAGATTGAAGATGCCGTTGATAGAAGACTTCATCCGGATCATGGACCTCTTCAGCTCCCGCTTGGATGAAGACTTCATCCGGATCATGGACCTCTTCAGCTCCCGCTTGGATGAAGACTTCAGCCGGATCATGGACCTCTTCAGCCCCCCGCTTGTGCTTGGATCAGGATATTGGAGGAGCTCTTCAGGACGGATCGGTGAACCTGGTAGGGTGAAGACAAGGTAGGAAGATCTTCAGGGGCTTAGTGTTAGGTTCAGGGCTGGTAAGGTAAAAGAGCTTTGAAATGTAGTAATTTAGAATAGGGTAGGGCATTTTGTTATTTTGGGGGTCTTTGTTATTTTATTAGGGGGCTTAGAGTAGGTGTAATTAGTTTAAAATTGTTGTAATATTTTTCTTATGTTTGTAAATATTTTTTTATTTTTTGTAACTTAGTTCTTTTTTATTTTTTGTACTTTAGATAGTTTATTTCATTGTAGTTATTTGTAGGTATTGTATTTAATTTATTTATTGATAGTGTAGTGTTAGGTTTAATTGTAGATAATTGTAGGTATTTTATTTAATTAATTTATTGATAGTGTAGTGGTAGGTTTAATTGTAGATAATTATAGGTATTTTATTTAATTAATTTATTGATAGTGTAGTGGTAGGTTTAATTGTAACTTAGGTTAGGATTTATTTTACAGGTAAATTTGTAATTATTTTAACTATTTTAGCTATTAAATAGTTCTGAACTATTAAATACCTATTGTACCTGGTTAAAATAATTACAAAGTTGCCTGTAAAATAAATATTAATCCTAAAATAGCTACAATGTAATTATTCGTTATATTGTAGCTATATTAGGGTTTATTTTACAGGTAAGTATTTAGCTTTAAATAGGAATAATTTATTTAATAAGAGTTAATTAATTTCGTTAGATTAAAATTATATTTAATTTAGGGGGGTGTTAGGGTTAGGGTTAGACTTAGCTTTAGGGGTTAATACATTTATTAGAATAGCGGTGAGCTCCGGTCGGCAGATTAGGGGTTAATAATTGAAGTTAGGTGTTGGCGATGTTAGGGAGGGCAGATTAGGGGTTAATACTATTTATTATAGGGTTAGTGAGGCGGATTAGGGGTTAATAACTTTATAATAGTAGCGGTGCGGTCCCCTCGGCAGATTAGGGGTTAATAAGTGTAGGCAGGTGGAGGCGACGTTGTGGGGGGCAGATTAGGGGTTAATAAATATAATATAGGGGTCGGCGGTGTTAGGGGCAGCAGATTAGGGGTACATAGCTATAATGTAGGTGGCGGCGCTTTGCGGTCGGCAGATTAGGGGTTAATTATTGTAGGTAGCTGGCGGCGACGTTGTGGGGGGCAGATTAGGGGTTAATAAATATAATACAGGGGTCGGCGATGTTAGGGGCAGCAGATTAGGGGTACATAAGTATAACGTAGGTGGCGGTCGGCAGATTAGGGGTTAAAAAAATGTAATAGAGTGGCGGCGATGTGGGGGGGCCTCAGTTTAGGGGTACATAGGTAGTTTATGGGTGTTAGTGTACTTTAGAGTACAGTAGTTAAGAGCTTTATGAACCGGCGTTAGCCCAGAAAGCTCTTAACTACTGACTTTTTTCCTGCGGCTGGAGTTTTGTCGTTAGATGTCTAACGCTCACTTCAGCCACGACTCTAAATACCGGAGTTAGAAAGATCCCATTGAAAAGATAGGATACGCAATTGACGTAAGGGGATCTGCGGTATGGAAAAGTCGCGGCTGAAAAGTGAGCGTTAGACCCTTTTTTGAGTGACTCCAAATACCGGAGTTAGCCTAAAACCAGCGTTAGGAGCCTCTAACGCTAGTTTTCACGGCTAACGCCAAACTCCAAATCTAGGCCTTTAAGATTGCCCAAGAGGGCATAAGATACCTAGGAATCCTGATTACAACCCAAGAAGACAGATGGTATAATTTAAATTATCCACCATTATTTTAAGAAAATAAAAGAAGACCTAAATGCTTGGACTAAATTACCCATATCAATTACTGGCAGAGTTAACTTATTCAAAATGATAATTTTTCCAAAAATATTATATCTTATGCAAAATATTCCCATCCCATTACTGAAGAAAGATATAAGAGCTCTACTATCGGTTATTAGGCATTTTATATGGAACAATAAAAATATCCTTAAATAAATTATACTTACAAAGAGAGATGGGGGGGATTAGCTCTTCCAAACTTGGAATATTATAACTGGGTAATCCTAAATAGAATAGTGATGGAATGGATATCGGGAGTCACGTACTATACGATACCAGAAATAGAAACACATTTTTTTCCACCCCATACTATATAAAAAATATTATACATAGACCATGGCAGAAGCTCCCGGCAAATAAAAAAATAAAAACAATGGCTAACCTAATATGACCATGGCACAAACTTTGTAATAATCTAGGGGTAGAAAGCGGCATGTCCAAATACTTGACAATACAGAACAATCTAGCATTTCTGGAGGGTACAAATTCATCACTTTTCCAGAATGGGATATAAAAGGGTTGATATTTATACATCAAATTTTAGTTACTGAAACGAAAACAGTTAAGACATTTGAAACATGACTTTTTAATACAGAATAAATACTTCTTTGCTTTCCTGCAAGTAAGGCACTATACAAACAAACTTATCAGAGAACATGGCTGGGAATGGGGCTGGGAAAAGATTGAACCTTGGTTAAAAATGGTCACACATGGAATATAATCAATCTCGCTATGGTATAAAATAATGCTAGCTCATGAAGGTAAAAAAAACTTGGAAAGTTTAATTATTAAATGGAGCACCCAACTTATAGGATCAGAAACGCCCATAGAAAAGCTAAGGGACTTAATTTTACGAGTAGCCAAAACAACACTATCTGAAACTTGGAGGGAGGCACACCTGAAACTTCTATACAATTTTTATTATACTCCCAAAAAAGGTGCTGAATGGGGCACTAGACAGTTTAGTAAATGTCCAAAATGTAGTAAACACGTAGCTGATTTAATACACGATATGGGAATGCCCCATCAGACAATTTTGGTTAAAAATGTTATATCGGCTATACAAAACCTTAGAGACCCGGCAAATTTGAGTTAGAACAAGTGTTATTTCTATCTAGAAACAGGGGCACTGGGAGAGACTGGAAATTAATTAATATGACAGTTTTAGCTGCTCGGAGTGTGATTTTTAAAAATTGGAAGAACAGTAAAAAAACTCAGCTTTGGAGAATGGAAGAACTACTTAAAGGGACAGTCTACACCAGAATTTTTATTGTTTTAATAGATAGATAATGCCTTTATTACCCATTCCCCAGTTTTGCATAACCAACACAGTTATATTAATATACTTTTAACCTCTGTGATTATCTTGTATCTAAGCCTCTGCAAACTGCCCCTTTATTTCAGTTCTTTTGACAGACTTGCAGTTTAGCCAATCAGTGCCTGCTCCCAGATAACTTCACGTGCATGAGCACAGTGTTATCTATATGAAATACGTGAACTAACACCCTCTAGTGGTGAAAAACTGTTAAAATGCATTCTGAAAAGAGGTGGCCTTCAAGGTCTAAGAAATTAGCATATGAACCTCCTAGGTTAAGCTTTCAACTAAGAATACCAAGAGAACAAAGCAAAATTGGTGATAAAAGTAAATTGGAAAATTGTTTAAAATTACATATTTTGTCTCTTTAACAAAACAAGCAATTATTGAACAATTTTACATACAAGCTTACAATAAGAAAGCATTGACAGATTATTTGAATAAGTGGGGGAGGTTTATATATTCTCTTACAAACACACTCCAGGAGTTCCTGTACCCCTTTAGGAATACAGCAATACTTCTTACTGCGACATCTGGCGAGGAGAGATAGTGGTGTTTTTTTTGTTGTTTTTTTTTTCGTGTTTGTTTTGTTTTGTTTTTTGTCTGCTTTTTTGTTTGTTTCTTGTTTTAGTTTTCGTTTTATTTGGGGCATAATGGGGGGGGATTAAGAAACTGATGAGGTAAAGTGATATGTGGAATAAGGTATAAAGGTAAATAGTGGTTTAAATAATACGATTAGCGATATTCCTTAAACAAGGATACGTAGTGAAGATGGCTCAGTAAAATTATGTATAAACTGATTAGATCATGGGGATCATTAAGTAATGTTAATTTTTCTTTGATACTCGATAAAAGATAGGAGCAGTCTGAATTTATTGACTTCAGCTTATTGCACGGTTCTCTCCTGTTCTCTTTTTTCTTTTGTGATGTTTGGTTGTATTTATTTCACAGAATGTTAAAACAGGGAATCGGATAAATACGTGTGAAATCATATGCTATATTCAAATTGCTGTAAACATGATAATGAGGCTCAGGACTATGAATTTGGCCAGGAGTCCGAATGTATTGCATACCTTATTTCTGTATGTTAAATATCCTCATAAATAAAAAGGATTGACAACAACAACAACAAAAACGACAGTTCAATCATTTGCGCACCACTTGTAATCTAGCCCTTTATGCTTTGTTGAAACATCAAGTTTAACGGTCCTTTAAATGCTTATTAAAGCACAAAGAAAACCAGCAAAACAAAGTAATCTAAGAAATATTTAATAAAAGCTAAATTGTGGTTAGAAAGGTGGCAACCAGTATTGGAGACATAATAAAACAATATGTGCAATTAATTTCTTGAGGTTATTTTAATTGATGTATTGCAATGAAGATATATAAATTGCATGTGGGATTATAGCGGATATTTACTTGTATTCATTAATACTAATTTAAATGGCTACATTTTTTATCAAAGCATTTTACAAACAGTTATCTACTAGAATATTTTTTAATGAGGGGATATTTCCACCTCTAAACCTAAAGCCTTGCGTGTCAGCTGACATCCTAGCATGGCTTAAGGTTTAAAGGTGGAAATGTCACCCCATTGGTAATCGGCACTGTGCCGTGGGCGGCCGGAGGCGCTGAGTTTAGCAATTTACTGCAGCACAGAAAGGGCCAGTTTAGCACCCATTTTTTAGTTAGTGATGACAGAAACTAGAGTTTATTTTAAGTGATGGTAAATCCTAGCGTTTGAAAAACTGTCAAAGTGCACTGAGATAAAAAAAACAGCCTTCGTGGGCTTAGAAATTAGCACATGATCTTACCTACATTTGCTTTGTTCTCTTGGTATTCTTTATTAAAAGCTAAACCTAGATAGGCTCATATGCTAATTTCTTGAAGGCCGCTTCTTATCTCATTGCATTTTGACAGTTTTCCACAGCTAGACAACGCTAGTTTGTGTGTGCCAAATAGATAAACATTGTGCTCACTCCTGTGGAGTTATTTATGAGTCAGCACTGATTGGCTAGAATGCAAGTCTGTCAAAAGAACTGAAATAAGGGGGCAGTCTGCAGAAGCTTAGATACAAGGTAATCACAGAGGTAAAAACTATATTAATATAACCATGTTGGTTATGCAAAACTGGGGAATGGGTAATAAAGGGATTATCTATCTTTTTAACCAAAAACCATTCTGGACTAGACTATCCCTTTAATTATTTAAACTCTAAAGGGACCCTTAAATGGACATTAATCTCATATAATTTATGAGCAAGTTAAAGGGACACTGAACCAAAAAAAAATATTTTGTGATTCAGATAGAGTATGCAATTTTAAGCAACTTTCTAATTTACTCCTATTATCAATTTTTATTCATTCTCTTGCTATCTTTATTTTAAAAAGAAGGCATCTAAGCTTTTTTATTAGTTCAGTACTCTGGATAGCATTTTTTTATTGGTGGATGAATGTATCCACCAATCAGCAAGAACAACCCGGGTTGTTCACCAAAAATGGGCCAGCATCTAAACTTACATTGTTGCATTTCAAATAAAGATACCAAGAGAATGAAGAAAATTTGATAATAGGAGTAAATTAGAAAGTTGCTTAAAATGTCATGCTCTATCTGAATCACAAAAGAAAAAATTTGGGTTCAGTGTTCCTTTAACACTTGCAGTATAAAGGGACATGAAACCCACATTTTTTTTCTTTCATCATTCAGATAGAGAATATAATTTTAAACAGCTTTCCAGATTACTTTTATTATCTTATTTGTTTCATTCTTGCACTACTGGGAGCAAGCTGAATATATCAAGTGAGCCAATAACATGAGGGATATATGTGCAGCCACCAATCATCAGGTCCTGAGCCTACCTAGGTATCCCTTTCAACAAAGGATTCCAAGAAAACAAATTAGATGATAGAAGTAAAAAGGAAAGTTGTTTAAAATTGTATGCTCTGTCTGAATCATGAAAGGAAAAAAAAATGGGTTTCATGTTCCTTTAAGAGCAGTTCAGAGATATGCCCCTCAAAAAGCCTGGTGGACCCATGTTCCTGGTCTCCCTTGCTTCAGCCAATTAGGAACAGGTGTAAATGAGCTTCTGTTCTTATTTTACCAATCATGCAGAATGTTGCAGACTCATAACTTTCTCCTTACTTAAAGGGACATTAAAAACTCTGGCATTGTTACCTTTCAGCTTATTTATAACAATGCCTAACTGAACACATCAGGAGAGACCGCAGAAGAAGAACAAGCTTTTTAACCTAGGATAACTTAGTAACAAAATGCCGTTCTACAAAGGGGGTCGGTTTATCAAGCCCTTCGCCCATCTACGACTGCAGGTTCTCAGAAGAGAACCTGCAGTCCGTATTTATCAAGCAGCGTTCATCAGATGGAGAATTTAAAAACCCCTGGTTGCGTCCAACCAAAATAGCGCTCACGTGCAATGTTAAATTCCACCAGAGGCAGGCTGCAGCGGACAGGGGTCCGTAGCTTGATAAATCAAGCCCTATGAATCTAAAAGTTTACACTTCTATGGAGGGTGTGAAAATCTTGAGGGTGTGGAAAAAGTTATTATACTTCAAAAGTAAGCAAAAAAAATAATTATATATATATATATGTGTGTGTGTGTGTATGTTGCAGGTAAAGTAAGAAATTGGGTAATCCTAACATTACCCGGGTAAAACTGACATTACCTAAGCAGCTGTGATAAAGCCCGATGTAACATGTTAAATCTTTTTAGAGTCCATCGAGTCACTGCATCAAACATATATACAATTCGCGTGTAATTCACACATCTTCACTATCTTTTTTGCCTCCGCCTGGGGGCTTCACCTAATTCCCCAAGGTTCACTTGGGGTGGATGCCAGAGGATCGGCGGGGCGCCTTCTTTGAACCCCCCAAGCAAAGACAAAAACCGGGTAAACCTGACATTATCCAAGCAGCTGTGGGTAAAGACCGATGTAATGTAATTCCCCCATCTACACTATTGTTTTTCCCCTCTGCTTGGGGACTTATGGGTATAGTTTCATTTCTCTTAATGACACAATTTACTAGTAGATGTAATGTCCCTTTAACAATTTTTTTTTTATGTATTTGGCATTTCCATTTCTACTCGGATAGAAGAGGGCAATATTTATAAGGTTATCTAAAATGCATCTGAATTATTAAATATATTGAATCATAGAAGAATACTTTCAACTAGGTCCAATGTAAAAAACCTACTGAAGATCAGTAAATCTAGCCCATTGTCTCATAAAACACATAGAAGCTATTTTTGTAGCTCTTGTTAAAATGGTGTTAGTTCTCTCAGCTCTTCATTTAGCATATGCAGACACCATTAACAAACTTGTTAAATGGGTGGTCCAAAGTCAGACTTGTAATTGTTTAATAAAAAAAATCACTGTTTTTTTCATCCAGCACAATACCCCTAAAAACACCTTAATGCTCTGTATCCCCATATGGTACTGTGACTTACCCAAACATTTTGCTGCAGAGGAGTGAAATCCAGCTCCTTCCCTTATTTTGCCACTTGGATTTCTGCTAACCTGCAAAATATATCAGGTTAAAAACAGCAAAGAAGAAGACTTTTGCAGCTGCTTATTTTGTCACCTGCACAATGTGATGGAATTCTTTAGTTAATTAAATGTTAATAAGGGCCCAGAAGTTTCTTTAGTGCATCTGACAGTAAGAGCTTTTGTTTTATTATGTCCAAAGAGAAATTGACAAACCACATGTTGGATTTACACTTATCCACTGCTGGGGGAAAAAAACTATTTACTGTAAAGTGTTCTGTTTTTTATTATTATGATTATTGTTATTATCGTATTTTGCCCTGACAATTACTTTTTGTGGTATAGTTTGATAGTAATTATGGTATATGTTACTAGTTTACTCTGGCTTCAATTCCCATCTTTCAGAAATTCTTATTTGATATGAAAAAAACAGGATTGCTGTTTATATATATATATATATATATATATATATACAGTGTATATATATATATATATATATATATATACACAGTGTATATATATATATATATATATATATATATATATATATATATATATATATATATATATACAGTATATATTATGGGTAAAGTAAGATATCCAGGTAATCCTAGGTAAATCCGGGTAAACCAGACATTGGCCAAGTGTCTGTGTGTAAAGCTTGATGCACTGTAATTCCCCCATCTACACTATTTTTTTTGCCTCTGTCTGGGGGTTATAGGGGGGTGCCCCGCCGAACCTCTAGCATCCCCCCTAAGTGAACCTTCGGGAATAAGGTTTACAAGGGGGGCTTTGCCATCCTTGAACCCCCCCAGACGGAGGCAAAAAATATAGTGAAGATGGGGGAATTATAGTGCAATGTATATATGTTTGATGCAGTGACTCGTCACTCTGAGAGGATTTACGATCTTACATCGGGCTTTACCCACAGCCGCTAGTGTAATGTCTGTTTTACCCGGGTAATCCTAGAATTACCCAATATCTGAATTTACCCATATTTCTTAAAATGATCACAATCTTACTGAGTCAAACACAGCTAAGGTTGATAACACCCACTGTATTCAATCTTTAGCTCCATACAACGGCACCATTAATGACCGATAATGGCTACCAATCACTGAAATCTGAATCGATATTTAAAAAAAATACAAGTAGTGCTTTTACATTTATTGATGATGACAACCTATTTAGTATCATTTGGCACAATTTGATTGGCATAAAAAAGGGCTGTTGCTGTTGTTCACATGGACAGTTCTATGTTGTTTTTTTAGGTTTGAACATGCACATATGATTGGCTGATATCGATATTAGTTTCATGAACATATTGAATCTATGCTGGTGACACTGATTCATGGTGAATAAAATACAAGCATATAAAACAGATGAATGAATCAATAGAAACTATATTTATTTAGGCCCATAATATCATTATACTATATTATTTACTCTTAGTTTACTGAAAATATTACCTAGAATCACTAAGGGTCTGATTATTTAAAGGTCTCTGAGTTTGTGAGATTCTCTAAGAAATCTTTCCAGTATTATTACCCAGATATAATTCTCTCAAGTTTTTACCTTGAGAAAAGTGTGTCCTATTTGTTCCCTGAATTTAATTATGTTAACAATATTAATATATTTCAAAAGGGAATATAAAAAAATTGTAATTTAAAAATCATATGAAATGGAAAAAATGGACTATTGAAATGCACAGCAAAACATTGTGGGGCAGATTACAAGTGGAGCGCTAGCATATTACAAAGTGAAAGTATCTTTCACACATTAACCTGATGCATGTAATAAGCCAAAGTTAGAATATCTTGCACCAGTTAACCTATTCCTTAGTAGAAGTCATTGAACCCAAAAAACACCTTACTAGTGTGCAAACCTGATTACATATTATATGATTATAAATAGGTATGGATATATACAGATGTATATAGGAATATCTATTTAAATATACTTAGAATATATTCTACTATGTGCAGAACATTGGAATGGAAAATATTTACATTAAATACAGAGTATAACACTTTATTAAAACGGAATATTGCATAAATACGCATTTACATGTTTTTATCTACTTGATTACACAGGTCTCCAATGCACTTATAAATATGTCTATATATGTAAACATGTGTATTTATGTGTTTATATATATATCTGTAAATACATATGTATACATAGACGTATATATACATACATATACATATTTATATATGTATATGCAGGGGTCAAGTCGAGCGGGAACGAATGGGAACAGAGTTCCTGCACTATTTTTGCAGGAGGAACTAAATTACCTCTGGACAGAGAACATAAATGCTTCAGTAAACACTGCTGCTGCTGCTGGTGGGAGGAGCTGAAGCACAGTCTGGTTAGAGGGACAGTGAGATCCTCTAGTAATGGGCAGTCACACTTCCTACAATAAACTAAATGCAAGCCTGTCAGTGGTCCTACTGTGTGATCACCTCGCAATGTGTGTAACACATGGTGCTTACATTGTTGTGTGACTTGCTCTGGGGTTATTTAGTTCCCCATAGCAGAAATAGGACTATTGCACCTTAAAGGGACAGTATACTGAAAAATAGTTTTTCGCTTAATGTGTTTACAATTGCTTTTTTACCAACTGCAGAGAAAAAAAAATGTATGAAAAATAGCTTTTTATGTTTTTTTGTGTATATTAAAACTCTGATTTTGTGTTTTGAAGCCACAACCTAATAAAATGGGTTGAGCTTGTAGGTATAATCAGA
This sequence comes from Bombina bombina, assembly GCF_027579735.1. Lineage (NCBI taxonomy): Eukaryota > Metazoa > Chordata > Amphibia > Anura > Bombinatoridae > Bombina > Bombina bombina. The sequence continues at coordinate 681,401,737 of NC_069502.1, read as the reverse complement.
TTTCATTACTGTATCACATTGTATACATATACCTGCTTCTTTATCTTATATCTGTCCATAAAACAATCACCAGTACTTGGAGAGAACAATGGAAAATCAACATTGTATTACCTTATCTCTTCTATAACCCACTGGGAGTGTAATTTCTTCTGCTGGCTGTGTTTACAAAGCTTATCTATAGCTGGGACCTGCGGCCACAAACTTTCAGAATAGGTGGGGATACCACATGCTAAATCAACTATTTCAAATCCCAATATAAGGGGAAAGGAGCTACTTGTAAACAATTTAATACAGCAGGTAAAGTGAATCATTGGGAACAAATTAAAGGGGAGAAATTTTTTGAGTAAACTGTCCCTTTAAGTGGGTGAGACTCTGTAACAGAGGAGGATTCTCAGGCCCAAAGAAACTATTCAACCCTTCATTTGATTTAATTTGCTTTCATTAACCAAAGTGTATAGCTTATATACATATAAATACAGTGTGTGTGTATATATTTAAATTTAAATCATATTAATTGTGAGGGGGGTGGAAGTCGTGGTGAGTTCCCATGCTTTTTTTTTGTAGGACTTGACCCCTGTGTATATGTATGTATCTCTATGTTAAAGACTTTTGCATGCCTTTTATATGAGAACTCATTTCTTTGAGACCTTATAATAGTAAACCACAGCTCTGAGTTTGTACTCTCCCGACGCATGTTGAATTAAATTGTGCTCAAGCGATTGCATTTATTTTCAACTTTTGATACGCGCACTACATTGAACGCTTGCAAATACCTGCGATTAACCCTATATCACTCATGCATAACTGTTAGCACGCCCAACAAAAAATATATATATGAAAAAATAAAATTTGGTTTGAAATTAAACAGGAAAAAACTATTTAAAGGTACATGAAACTCAAAAAAAAAGTTAAAATTAAAGATTAATACAAAGTAAACATTTCATTAACTACCTTCGTTTAAATGTTCTGCTTTGTTTTCTTATAATCCCTCTTTAAATTTTAAGCTTTTCCAAACCCACCGTGGTACTCATGAGTCCATTCACGGTGATCTACCTAGGTAGCGGTGAGTACCTGCCGATGCGCATGCGCTGTCTAAGCCGTCTATATCACTCAAAAATCAACGGCGGCTCCAGGTTATCAGTTGTTGTCATAGGTAACTCATTGCTGTACTAACTAACAAAGTGCACATGCGCAGTTCCGGTATACTCTTCTGGAGTGAGCGGCTTCAGTGTAAGTAGTGTGAATGAGCGTGCAGTCGGGAGCACGCTTCAGCTTAATAAATATTATAATAAAGATGGTGGTGGCGCCTCAGGATTGATCGCATTTGTCATTTCTTCAGTGTTGTCACATGAAAAGATATAATAAAATATTTACAAAAATTTAAGGGGTGTACTCACTTTGTGAGATACTGTATGTACAGTATATATATTTATATACAGTGTATATATATATATATATATATTCATGATTATATATACAGTATGTATAGATACAAATATAATATGAATATCTATTTATAAATTCATAGAACATATTCCATTATATTAAGAAAATTTGAATGTGAAATATTTTCAGTAAATACACAGTATAACACTTTATTAAATATGAATATTTCATAAATATGATTTTTCATGTCTTCATCTACTGCAAAGGTCTCCAATGCATATATATATATATATATATATATATATATATTCTTGAATACATATATACACATATAAATATAAATACATATGTACACACACATATATATATGCATATACATCTTTAGACATGTATGTATCTTAATGTTAACACCTGAGACTTCATATCTTTGAGCTTTTATAACTTGCGGTAATCATTCTAGTGTAAATCGCAATTACGTTTACTTTCAACTTGTAATATGAGAAAACAACACGCACAAACAGCCGCATTAAACCCTTTATCGTTTGCACATAACTGTTAACGTGCTAATCGTAATCTGGCCCTAGATTGTTAAAATCAGACACAGCAAAAATCATTGCGTAATTATTGTTTTACACACTAAATATGATCAAACTGGGCAGAGAAAGGGGGACTGATTTTGGTAAATATGTATTCCCTATAGTTGTTTTCTAAAATGCTGTATAATTGCAGAGAGGAGTCTAGAAATATATTAAAGTTTCACTTTGTAGAGCAAACAAAATTGTTATAGTTGTAGCAACACATTTGTGGCAAAAAGCCTAGTGGTTTTCTTTTGTTTTTGTTTTTTAAATCATTTTCAGCAACACATTTTGTTTTTTCATTTCAAGGAAATGTTTTGAGCAAATACACAAAAACATTTTACTTATGTATATTATTCTTTATTGTCTATTTATTTTTAGCCTCATGATATCAAATAATCTTCACTGGTACATCGTACATTTTACTTCAGGAGGATTATTTGGGAACTCTGGTACAAGACATGTATATAAAATGTTTTTGTAGACATTAAAGGGATATGAAACCCAACATTTTTCTTTCATGAATCAGACAGAACATGCAATTTTAAACAACTTTCAAATTGACTTCTATTATCAAATTTTCTTTGTTCTCTTGGTATCTTTGTTGAAAATCAGGGATATATGCGCAGGAGCACTATATGGCAGTCGTTTTGCAAGAATGTTATTAATTCCCAGGATCACTAGATGATAGAACTATTTCCTGTCATGTAGTGCTCCAGACCTAGGTATCTCTTCAACAAATAATACCATGGGGAAAAAAAAACACATTTGATATTAGAAGTAAAATGGGAACATTTTTAAAATTGTATGCTCTGTCTGAATGACAAAATAATTTTTTGGCTTTCATATCTCTTTAAGCATACTGCATATGAATCTGGTAAATAAAACAAAAAAAAATAATATCTATACACATATTTGTCAAAAATATGGAAGTAAATTGGAAAGTTGTTTAAAATTACATGCTGTATCTGCATCATGAAAATTTAATTTAACCTGAGTGTCCCTATTTTCTTGGTGAGTCTTGGTTTTTGGCCTCCTCTTATGTTATCATTTTCCTGATAGACGTTTCCGCTTTGTAAAATACGTCTTGAGATGTGGGATAAGCATGTATAACTATGTAGCACAGCAAAGTAAAATAATATATATATATTTAGTTGAACTATCATCTGTAACTCGCCTGCAGTTTACAGATGAAACGGACTAATGTAATATTTAATATTATGTGTATACTGCGTGCAATTTACATTTTTGTGGGTGGAGCTATGAAAGCTTTGCTGCAGAGTGTCCCTGGATTTTATTTTATTTTTTTCAAAACATTACTAGCTATGAAATAGTACTGAAGTATGTACTGATGCATTTTATTGAACTAGAATATAAGGGGCAAGTTTTAAGCACTATATCTAAATTATTAGCCCGGTAAGCTATCTCTACTATACTGCAGTTACTTTCACATCAATTTACTGTACAATATAGAAATAAAATGTCCTCATTGGCTTAAGAAAAAGGCAAGTTGGTTGTAGTAGAAAATGCTTTGCAATATTTTGTGCAGAAAGTGAACATACAACTGTGTTACTGATATGTTCAGATACCTTCTTTGAGATCAAATACTCTGAATTTTAGTTCTGTAAGTACACTTGAACTTAAAGGGACATAATACTCATCTGCTAAATCACTTGAAACTGATGCAGTATAACTGTAAAAAGCTGACAGGAAATTATCACCTTAGCATCTCTATATAAAAAAGGAAGATATTTTACCTCACAATCTCCTCAGCTACGCAGAGTAAGTTCTGTGTAAAAAGTTATACTCAGCTGCTCCCAGCTGCAGGTAAAAAAAAAAAAAATGAAGAAATGAACAGCAGCCAATCAGCATCAACAGTGCGGAGGTCATGAACTCTTTTACTGTGATCTCATGAGATTTGACTTAAATCTTGTGAGATTTCATAGAGAACTTCCTTATACTGAATAGGGAAATAAGATGAGGGTGCACGAGGCTCATCCCTTCGGCTGTCCTAGGACAGACATACTGATTTGCTGCTTAGAAGTCCTTTACAATGGGATGTGGCTACTGAGGAACTTTTGAGGTAAAATATCTTTCATTTTTACATAGAGATGTTCAGGTGATATTTTCTAGTCAGCTTTTTACAGCTATACTGCATCACTTTCAAGTGTTTAAACATTTGGGTATTCTGGCCCTTTAAAGGGACAGTCTAGTCAAAATTAAACTTTCATGATTCAGTTAGGGAATGCCATTTTAAACAACTTTCCAATTCACTTTTATCATCAAATTTGCTTTATGCCCTTGAATTTCTTTGTTGAAAGCTAAACCTAGGTAGGCTCATATGCTAATTTCTAAGCCCTTGAAGACCGCCCCTTATTTCAATGCATTTGGCAGTTTTTGACAGCTTGGGGGCGTTATTTTATGTGTGCCATACAGATAACGTGATCACGCCCATGGAGTTACAAATGAGAGGGCACTGATTGGCTAAATGCAAGTATGTCAAAAGAACTGAAATAAGGGGGCAGTCTACAAAGGCTTACAAACAAGGTAATCACAGAGGTAAAAAGTATATTAATATAACCGTGTTAGTTATGCAAAACAGGGGAATGGGTAATAAAGGGATTATCTATCTTTTTAAACAATAACAATTCTTGAGTAGACTGTCCCTTTAATTGTCTTTAAACAGATCCAGTATCGTGCTGGCCTTATCTTTCAAATGATCTATAAAAATACAATAAATGACTAGAAAAAGTAGTCGAGTTTCATCAGGAATTGGCATCAGATTTCCTTAAAGGACCATCAAACACATTAGAATAGCATAATCAATAAATGCAAAACAAAGAGACAACAAAAAAGCACTGTTTGAATTTCAAATGAGTAGTACATTTTTTTCTGAAAAATGTCAGTTCTTTACATTTTCCTTCCTGATGCATCATGTGATAGCCATCAGCCAATCACAAAATACATATGTATATTCTGTGAATATTGCACATGCCCAGCTGGTGACTCATATAGTGTGCATATAAAAAGATTACGCACAATTAAAAAACAAGAACATATATTGGTGTAGGTGGGACAGGGGTTTTGCCCATAAAAGTTTATTTTGCAGGTTTGCTTTAGAGCAGAGCTGTCCAATTTTATGTTTTCCAGACCAAAAAACAAATTTTCTTTTTTTTTAATGTAAAACTGAACAAAACACAGAGAGAAAATGTGGTCATTAACTGCATCATTGTTTGAAGACTGGGTGGCTTGTGCTTATGCTGGGGAGGAAATATTGTATACATCATTATAGATATATAGTGATTTGTAAGGTATCTGGTCTTATCTAAATGTAAAACTAAAAAAAATCTGGACCCTCTGAATTTCCATGAAAATCTATTCAGGAACATTCTCTAATATCAAATGGTGACATCAGTCATTTTGTTATATTTACTTGACTGAATATTAGTAACAGATATGTTGATGATTTTATTGATTTTATTTTTGTTTTGTTTTCCACAGATGGTCCCAACAGTGATAAGAAGCAAGAACGGAAAGAGCCTACAACATCTATTTATCAAGCAGCTCAGCTTTTTAAAATATGCAATAACTGTAACATTAGTACTGGTACAAAGCCCCAAATCTGGAATTCCAAAATCCAAATTTATTAAACTTTTTAATTAATATTTTTAAAAAAAGTTATTTTTATATACTGTGTATATATATATATATATATATATATATATATATAAACCCAACATAAATGTATTTGGTTTATCTATTGGTCTCTTTTGCATTAGTTGGGATACACCCTAGTGGTTACACGAAGATATTTAATTTTCATTGCTTATTTAGGGCCAGATTACGAGTGGAGCAAAAATTAACGCACCCACCTGAGCGTTAATTGTGCTAAAAGTAAGATTTTTGCGCTCGTCGGGTTGCGCTCATATTATGAGCTGAAAGTAAACTGTTTTTGCTCTCGTACTAACCCTGACAAGCGCAAAAATCCAAAAGTTAGAATTCTGCGTGCGCGATCACATATTCCCCCATAGAAGTCAATGCAGAAATAAAGTGGGGGGGGGGGGAACTAACACCCCACTCTAGCACAATCCCGATCGCATGTTCTCATTTGCCCTAACCAACATGAAAATATGAATATTTCACATTCACAATTTTTCTTTATATATATGATGTGTTTTTTTTGGTAATATATATATATATATATAGATGATTATATATAGGTATAGATATATATAGGAATATCCCGCTATGTGCAGAACATTGGTATGTGAAATATTTACAGTAAATACATAATTAAAAATTAATAGTGCATAAATATGCTTTTATATGTTTTCATCTACGTAACGACAAAGGGCTCCACATATATATATATATATATATATATATATATATATATATATATGTGTGTATCTTATGTGTGTACATATGTATTTGTGTTTAAATGCGTATATATGTCTGTATTGTTTGTGAATAATTTGTATTAAATAGTGTTATGAGTGTATTTTTTTATGTTTTTTTGTGACAATCATTCTAGCATAAATCACTATTGTGCTCAATCGATAGCGTTTACATTCAAGCCCGATGAGCACAAATCCTCGTGATATACCCATTATCACTCGGGCGCAAATGTTTGCACTCCACTCATAACCTAGCCCTAAGGGGTCGATTTATCAAAGGCTTCACAAGCCTTTTAAACCCCCCTACGACTGCAGGTTCTCAAAAGAGAACCTGCACGCCTCTAAGGTGGCGAATTTCAATCTCCCCCGGTCTCGTCCTGCCCGCGCATGATTGCACTCGTCTGCAATGCTGAATTCCGCCAGGCGAATTCAGCCCGCCAGAGGCGAGCTGTGGCGGACAGGGACGCATATATGCGCCCCTGTCCGCCGCCGCTTGATAAATCGACCTCTAAATGTGTAGTCCTTCTCTGTAATACCCATTGCTCATTTTATTTATATATATATATATATATATATCATATATATATAGTGAGAAACAAATAGGTAGCGTCAGCACTTTTTAGTAAAAGTATCCATGTTTTATTGAGGTAACAAACAAAATAAAAACAGCAACGTTTCGAGTCAACACAGACCCTTAGTCATGAGCATGACCCTTACTAAAAAGTGCTGACGCTACCTATTTGTTTCACTATATATATGTATATGTTAGGCTGGCAGACCTCACTAAGCGTACGTACACTAACCAAGAAAGGATAAAGATGTTGAAATAACAAAGAAAGAAAGAAAGGTGCTGGACTTACCTATTGGAGTTGTGTCTATATATATTATATATATATATATATATATATATATATATACACACACACATATACATACACACACACACCTGTTCTATGGCGATTTACCACCTGGGTGTAGCTTCTTTTTTGCACAGTAATGATTTTCACAGAGTAGAACTTTCCTTTAGTATATTAGTCTGATCCTGCCTATTAAGGTCAGTCCAGCACCAAAATACCTGCCAATTTCTCTCTGAACAAGGAACACATCAACCCCAGACGATAGTTATGGCCTTCATTGTTCTTCATCAGTGAAGTGCAGCCATATTCCTCTAAGGATACTGAGCCATACAGTGGGGCAAAAAAAGTATTTAGTCAGCCACCAATTGTGCAAGTTCTCCCACTTAAGAAGATGAGAGAGGCCTGTAATTTTCATCATAGGTATACCTCAACTATGAGAGACAAAATGTGGAAACAAATCCAGACAATCACATTGTCTGATTTGGAAAGAATGTATTTGCAAATTATGGTGGAAAATAAGTATGTGGTCAATATCAAAAGTTCACCTCAATACTTTGTTATATATCCTTTGTTGGCAATGACAGAGGTCAAACGTTTTCTGTAAGTCTTCACAAGGTTGTCACACACTGTTGCTGGTATGTTGGCCCATTCCTGCATGCAGATCTCTTCTAGCGCAGTGATGTTTTGGGGCTGTCGTTGGGCAACACGGATTTTCAACTCCCTCCAAAGGTTTTCTATGGGGTTGAGATCTGGAGACTGGCTAGGCCACTCCAGGACCTTGAAATGCTTCTTACGAAGCCACTCCATTGCCCGAGCGGTGTGTTTGGTATCATTGTCATGCTGAAAGACCCAGCCACGTTTCATCTTCAATGCCCTTGCTGATGGAAGGAGGTTTGCACTCAAAATCTCACGATACATGGCCCCATTCATTCTTTCATGTACACGGATCAGTCGTCCTGTTCCCTTTGCAGAGAAACAGCCCCAAAGCATGATGTTGCCACCCCCATGCTTCACAGTAGGTATGGTGTTCTTTGGTTGCAACTCAGCATTCTCTCTCCTCCAAACACGACAAGTTGTGTTTCTACCAAACAGTTCTACTTTGGTTTCATCTGACCATATGACATTCTCCCAATCCGCTTCTGGATCATCCAAATGCTCTCTAGCATAGTTCAGATGGGCCCGGACATGTACTGGCTTAAGCATGGGGACACGTCTGGCACTGCAGGATCTGAGTCCCTGGCGGCGTAGTGTGTTACTGATGGTAGCCTTTGTTACGTTGGTCCCAGCTCTCTGCAGGTCATTCACTAGGTCCCTCTGTGTGGTTCTGGGATGTTTGCTCACCGTTCTTGTGATCATTTTGATGTGAGATCTTGCGTGGAGCCCCAGATCGAGGGAGATTACCAGTGGTCTTGTATGTCTTACATTTTCTAATTATTTCTCCCACAGGTGATTTCTTCACACCAAGCTGCTTGCCTATTGCAGATTCAGTCTTCTCAGCCTGGTGCAGGTCTACAATTTTGTTTCTGGTGTTCTTCGACAGCTCTTTGGTCTTCATCATAGTGGAGTTTGGAGTGTGACTGTTTGAGGTTGTGGACAGGTGTCTTTTATACTGATAACAAGTTCAAACAGGTGCCATTAATACAGGTAATGAGTGGAGGACAGAGGAGCCTCTTAAAGAAGAAGATACAGGTCTGTGAGAGCCAGAAATCTTGCTTGTTTGTAGGTGACCAAATACTTATTTTCCACCATAATATGCAAATAAATTCTTTCCAAATCAGACAATGTGATTGTCTGGATTTGTTTCCACATTTTGTCTCTCGTAGTTGAGGTATACCTATGATGAAAATTACAGGCCTTTCTCATCTTCTTAAGTGGGAGAACTTGCACAATTGGTGGCTGACTAAATACTTTTTTGCCCCACTGTGTGTATATATATATATATATATATATATATATATATATATATATATATGCGTGTGTGTAGAGCTCTAGAAAAAAATAAGAGACCACTGCAAAATTATCAGTTTCTCTGCTTTTACTATTTATTGGTATGTGTTTGAGTAAAATGAACATTTCTGTTTTATTCTATAAACTACTGACAACATTTCTCCCAAATTCCAAATAAAAATATTGTGATTTAGAGCATTTATTTGCAGAAAATGACAACTCGTCAAAATAAGAAAAATATACAGTGTTTTCAAACCTCGAATAATGCAAATGAAAACAAGTTCATATTCATTTTTAAACAACACAATACTAATGTTTTAAAGGGATATAAAACCCAAATGTTTTTCGGGTTTTTTCATGATTCAGATAGAGCGTGCAACTTTCTAATTTACTCTTTATTTGAAAAGTAGGAATGTAAGATTAGGAGCTGGCTCCTTTTTGTTTCAGAACGCTGGGTAGCACTTGCTGACTTGTGGCTACAATTAGATTGCATGCTCTATCTGAACCATGAAAGAAAACGTGGGTTTTATATCCCTTTTAACTTGGCAAAAGTTCAGAAATCAATATTTGGTGGAATAAGCTTATTTTTCACAAATAAAGATACACACAACAGACAAATGAAGCAAATGAATACAGGAGGAGAAGGACCTTTCACTGAAGAACAGCTCGCTCAATAGGAAGGTTTCTTTCTTGCAGAGCTTC